>NC_056578.1:45446086-45554305 GCF_018340385.1 Cyprinus carpio
CAAACATACTTTATACTAACTCAAACATTCCATGTTCAATCTGCCCTAAATTTCATATGCTTGATAAAAGTGCTGGACTGAAGAAATCTACATGACAAAATCCAGTTATAGTCATAGCGCCACCAGCTGGCAGCAGGAAGATTGGCACATGTAAATGACTTGGCACATTCCCTATATTTTTACCACATTAAACGCATTTATTCTTGCCGTTCGCTGTTTTACAAAAGCCACCCGCATGGCGGTGAGCCCGGGTGCGAGGGCCCGTCATCGCATTGCAGCATTGCTGTGTTTATTATTATTATTATTATTATTATTATTATTCTTCTTCTCCAAAATGAATCGCATTTTTGAGGGCCTAAACATACTTGAAAAGTCATGAAACTTTGCACACACCTCAGAACTGGCGAAAATTTACGTCTGATATGGGTTTCAGAAGTGGGTGGGGCAAAATGGCTCGACAGCGCCACCTATACACGTTCAACGGTGTGCGCCTTGAGCTACGTTTCACGTACATGTATGAAAATCGGTACACACAAGTAACTCCCCAATACCTACAAAAAAGACTCTTGGAGCAATATCCGAATCCCAACAGGAAGTCGGTTATTTTTAATTTTATGAGCAAATTTTGTGTATTTTTTGCCATTTCCATGCGTTGTACTTTAACGAACTCCTCCTAGAGATTTATTCAGATCAACACCAAACTTGGTATGCCTAATCTAAAGGCCTTTGCGATGTTAAATTGCGAAGATCTTGAGTTTTCGTTGAAGGGCGTGTCCGTGGCGGCCTGACGAATTTCGATGTTTCGCCATGAAAAAGGAAGTTGCTATAACTCAGACATACAATGTCCAATCTGCCCCAAACTTCACATGTTTGATAAGACTCCTGACCTAAACAGATCGACATGCCCATATTCAGTCATTGTCATAGCGCCACCTATTGGCAACAGGAAGTGACATATTTTACGCTGTAACGAACTACACCAAGAAATTGAATGACAACATAATTTTTTTTTTTCAGTCAGTCTAATCTAAAGGCCTGTGTGATGTTAAATTGTGAAGATCTTGAGTTTTCGTTAAAGGGTGTGTCCGTGGCGGCCTGACAAATTTCGATGATTCGCCATGAAAAAAGAAGTTGCTTTAACTCAGACATTCAGTGTCCAATCTGCCCCAAACTTCACATGTTGGATAAGACTCCGGACCTGAACAGATATACATGCCCATATTCAGTCATTGTCATAGCGCCACCTGCTGGCAACAGGAAGTGTCATGTTTTACGCTGTAACAAACTACTCCTAGAAATTTAATGTCATCAACATTTTATTTCAGTCAATCTAATCTAAAGGCCTTTGAGATGGTAAATTGTGAAGATCTTGAGTTTTCGTTAAAGGGCGTGTCCATGGCGCCATTAAAAGTTTGATGTCTCGCCATGGGAATAAAAGTTGTTGTAACTCAGTCATAAAATCTCTGATCTTCCTTAAACTTCATATGTTTGATAAGAGTCCTGGCCTGAACTCAGCCGAAGGCCAATATTCCATTGTTTGTGGCAAAATGGCTCGACAGCGCCACCTATACACTTTCAACGGAGTGTGATTTCTGGCTTCGTTTCACGTACATTCACGAAAATTGGTACACATATGTAAAGCATCAGTACCTACAAAAAAGACTCTTGGAGCAATATCCGAAACCCGACAGGAAGTCGGTTATTTTTAATTTTATGAGCAAATTTTGCATCATTTTTGTCATTTGCATGCCTTGTATTTTAACGAACTCCTCCTAGAGATTAATTCAGATCAACACCAAATTTGGTATGCCTAATCTAAAGGCCTTTGCGATGTTAAATTGCGAAGATCTTGAGTTTTCGTTGAAGGGCGTGTCCGTGGCGGCCTGACGAATTTCGATGTTTCGCCATGAAAAAGGAAGTTGCTATAACTCAGACATATAATGTCCAATCTGCCCCAAACTTAACATGTTTGATAAGACTTCTACTCTGAACAGATCTAAATGCCCATATTCAGTTATAGTCATAGCGCCACCTGCTGGCAACAGGAAGTGTCATGTTTTACGCTGTAACGAACTACTCCAAGAAATTTAATGACATCAACATTTTATTTTGGTCAGTCTAATCTACAGGCCTTTGCAATGTTAAATTGTGGAGATTTTGAGTTTTTGTTAAAGGGCGTGTCCATAGCGTGGTGACAAAATTTGATGTCTCGCCATAGGAAGAGAAGTTGTTGTAACTCAGGCATAAAATGTTCGATCTTCCCCAAACTTCACATGTTCGATAAGAGTCCTGGCCTGAACACATCTGAAGGCCAATATTCCATTAAAATGATAGCGCCACCTGCTGGCAACAGGAAGATTGGCACATATAAATGACTTTGACATATTCCACTTATATTCACAACTTTAATTAAATGCATATTTCTCGCCGTTCGCCTTTTTTACTAAAGCCATTCGCTGGCGGTGAGTCCGGGTGTGAGGGCCCGTTCATTGCTGCTTGCAGCTTTTTATTATTATTATATTCTTCTTCTTCTTCTTTCTTCAAAATGAATCGCATGAATCGCATTTGAGGGCCTAAACATACTCAAAAAGTCATGAAACTTTGCATACGCATCAGAACTGGCGAAAATTTACATCTGATAAGGGTTTCAGAAGTGGGGTGTGGCAAAATGGCTCAACAGCGCCACCTATAAATGTTCAACGGTGTGCGCCTCGAGCTACGTTTTCACGTACATGTACGAAAATCGGTCCACACATGTATCACACACCAATACCTACAAAAAAGTCTCTGGGTACCATATCTGAAATCCCAACAGGAAGTCGGTTATTTTTAATTTTATGAGCAAATTTTGTGTGTTTTTTTTTGCCATTTCCATGCGTTGTACTTTAACGAACTCCTCCTAGAGATCAACACCAAACTTGGTATGCCTAATCTAAAGGCCTTTGCGATGTTAAATTGCGAAGATCTTGAGTTTTCGTTGAAGGGCGTGTCCATGGCGGCCTGACGAATTTCGATGATTCGCCATGAAAAAGGAAGTTGCTGTAACTCAGACATACAATGTCCAATCTGCCCCAAACTTCACATGTTTGATAAGACTCCTGACCTGAACAGATCGACATGCCCATATTCAGTTATAGTCATAGCGCCACCTATTGGCAACAGGAAGTGACATATTTTACACTGCGACGAACTACTCATAGAAATTTTATGACATCAATGTCTTTTTTTTGTGGTCAGTCTAATCTAAAGGCCTGTGCGATGTTCAGTTGTGAAGATCTTGAGTTTGCGTTAAATGGCTTGTTCATGGCGCCGCGACGAAGTTCGATGTCTCGCCATGAGAATAAAAGATGTTATAACTCAGGCATAAAATGTCCGATCTTCCCCAAACTTCACATGTTTAATAAGATTCCTGGCCTCAACACATCTGAAGGCCAATATTCCATCGGGTGTGGAAAAATGGCTCGATAGCGCCACCTATACAGTTTCAACGGAGTGCGCCTCGAGCTATGTTTCACGTACATGTACGAAAATCTGTACACACATGTAACACACCAGTACCTACAAAAAAGTCTCTTGGTACGAAATCCGAATCCCAACAGGAAGTCAGTTATTTTGAATTTTCCCTGCAAAATTGGTGTTGTTTTTGCCATTTTCAGGGGTTGTACTTTAACGAACTCCTCCTAGAGATTTATTCAGATCAACACCAAAATTGGTCAGTGTAATCTAAAGCCCTTTGCGATATTAAATTGCGAAGATCTTGAGGTTTCGTTAAACGGTGTGTCCATGGCGGCCTGACAAATTTCGATGTTTCGCCATGAAAAAGGAAAATGCTCTAACTCAGACATACAATGTCCAATCTGCCCCAAACTTCACATGTTAGATATGACTTCTGACCTGAAAAGATCTACGTGCCCATATTCAGTTATAGTCATAGCGCCACCTGCTGGCAACAGGAAGTGTCATGTTTTTACGCTGTAACGAACTACTCCTAGAAATTTTATGACATCAATATTTTTTTCTGGTCAGTCTAGTCTAAAGGCCTTTGCAATAGTGAATTGTGGAGATCTTGAGTTTTTGTTAAAGGGCGTGTCCATGGCGCTGTGACACAATTTTATGTCTCGCCAAAGGAAGAGAAGTTGGTGTAACTCAGGCATAAAATGTTTGATCTTCCCCAAACTTCACATGTTCGATAAGAGTCCTGGCCTGAACAAATTTGAAGGCCAATATTCCATTATAATGATAGCGCCACCTGCTGGCAACAGGAAAATTGTCACATATAAATGACTTTGACATATTCCACTTATATTTACGACTTTAAATGCATATTTCTCACCGTTCACCTTTTTACTAAAGCCACACGATGGAGGTGAGCCCGGGTGCGAGGGCCCGTTCATCGCTGCTTGCAGCTTTAAGCTTTAATTCTTCTTCTTCTTCTTCTTTCTTCTCTCCAAAATGAATCGCATTTTTGAGGGCCTAAACATGCTCGAAAAGTCCTGAAACTTTACACACGTGTCAGACCTGGTGAAAATTTACGTCTGATATAGGTTTCAGAAGAGGGTGTGGCAAAATGGCTCGACAGCGCCACCTACCGTAAAAAAATCAACAGCCCTCGAGCTGTGTTTCACGTACATGCACGAAAATTGGCACACATATGTAAAGCATCAGTACCTACAAAAAAGACTCTTGGAGCAATATCCGAAACCCAACAGGAAGTCGGTTTTTTTTAATTTTATGAGCAAATTTTGCATCATTTTTATCATTTGCATGCCTTGTATTTTAACGAACTCCTCCTAGAGATTTATTCAGATCAACACCAAATTTGGTATGCCTAATCTAAAGGCCTTTGCGATGTTAAATTGCGAAGATCTTGAGTTTTCGTTGAAGGGCGTGTCCGTGGCGGCCTGACGAATTTCGATGATTCGCCATGGAAAATTGAAGTTGCTATAACTCAGACATACAATGTCCAATCTGCCACAAACTTCATATGTTTGATAAGACTCCTGACCTGAACAGATTGATATGCCCATATTCAGTTATAGTCATAGCGCCACCTACTGGTAACAGGAAGTGACATATTTTACACTGTAACAAAGTACCCTGAGAAATTTTATGACATAATTTTTTTTTTTTCAGTCACTCTATTCTAAAGGCCTGTGCGATGTTAAATTGTGAAGATCTTGAGTTTTCGTTAAAGGGCGTGTCCATGGCGCCGTCACAAAGTTCGATGTCTCGCCATGGGAATAAAAGTTATTGTAACTCAGGCATAAAATGTCCGATCTTGCCCAAACTTCACATGTTCGATAAGAGTCCTGGCCTGAACACATCTGAAGGCCAATATTCCATTGGGTGTGGCAAAATGCCTCGATAGCGCCACCTATACATTTTCAACGGAGTGCGCCTCGAGCTACGTTTCACGTACATGTACAAAAATCGGTACACACATGTAACACACCAATACCTACAAAAAAGTCTCTTGGTACGAAATTCGAATCCCAACAGGAAGTCAGTTATTTTGAATATTATCTCTGCAAAATTTCTGTCGTTTTTGCCATTTTCAGGGGTTGTACTTTAACGAACTCCTCCTAGAGATTTATTCAGATCAACACCAAACTTTGTCTGTGTAATCTAAAGGCCTTTGCGATGTTAAATTGCGAAGATCTTGAGGTTTCGTTTAAGGGCGTGTCTGTGGCGGCCTTACAAATTTCGATGTTTCGCCATGAGAAAGGAAGTTGCTATAACTCAGACATACAATGTCCAATCTGCCCCAAACTTTACATGTTTGAGAAGACTCCTGACCTGAATATATCTACATGCCAATATTCAGATATCGCTATAGCGCCACCTGCTGGCAACAGGAAGTGACATGTTTTACGCCGTAACAAACTACTCCTAGATATTTTATGACATTTTATAATTTTTTTTGGTCAGTCTAATCTAAAGGCCTTTGCGATGTTAAATTGTGAACATCTTGAGGTTTCATTGAAGGGTGTGGCCATGGCGCTGTGACAAAGTTCGATGTCTCGCCATGGGAATAGAAGTTGTTGTAACTCAGGCATAAGATGTCCGATCTTCCCCAAACTTCACATGTTCGAAAAGAGTCTTGGCCTGAACACATCTGAAAGTCATTATTCCACTATAATCATAGCGCCACCTGCTGACAACAGAAAATGGCTTATTTTTACACTAACTTAAACATGCAATGTCCAATCTGCACCAAACTTCAAATATTTGATAAGAGTCATGGCCTGAAGATATCTAAAGGCCAATGTTCAGTTATAATCATAGCGCCACCTGTTGGCAATAGGACACAACATACTTTTATACTAACTCAAACATTCCATGTTCAATCTGCCCTAAATTTCATATGCTTGATAAAAGTGCTGGACTGAAGAAATCTATATGACAAAATCCAGTTATAGTCATAGCGCCACCAGCTGGCAGCAGGAAGATTGGCACATATAAATGACTTTGGCATATTCCTCTTATATTTACCACATTAAAACGCATATTTCTTGCCGTTCGCTGTTTTACAAAAGCCCACCGGTGGTGGTGAGCCCGGGTGCGAGGGCCCGTTCATCGCTGCTTGCAGCTTTAATTTAAAGGGTGGTTTTAAGGCTGGTTGCAAGTTTAATTTCATTTACATATGCTTTTTCTAAAAATGGGAAGTAAATGAAAATGACATGCACATTGCTGTGAATCTTTTGCCTTTTGTGGTAGTGTTTTAAGATTTATGAAACTAAAGATGAAGAATAAATATAACTATCTTCCCCGCTCTGGTTAAAAATATAGAGCAGAAACAGAGCAAAAGTCAAACCACAAGTATCAGCTAATTTTTTATCAGGCCTCTTTAACACTTATGTCATTTTCTCCGAACAAGCATCTTCTAAACTTAGCAATGCACAAATAACAATGTGTCTTCAGTAATGAGCTAAAGAAGCCAATGCAACACATGAAAATGTGAGGCATATTGTTGTAACTCTGAAATGCATTTTGTATTATTATTACTTATGGCCTTAGAAAACTGAGGCCCACTTTAGACCACTTAAAAGTTTGTAAACATTGCAACGTCTCCGGGTGGGCGAGGCTTAGCTGGAGGCAAAAAGAGGTGCGGACGCAATGTTGACAAGCGTAAGCTAGCACGTTTTAGGAGGGATTTATTAAACATGGATGCAGAAGAAGGTTTGGAACTGTCCGAATACGTACAGTCACTGACTCTGCGGGACCGTGACAGCTATTTTGTAAATTAACTCTCGCGGATGGAAGCAGAGAGTCACCTACCAAACCACACCACTGAGAGAAGCATCTAAAGAACTTGCTTTGACTGTGAACATTGATGCTACGATTATATTAGGGATGTTAACATTTCTATGGTTATCAAATCTCTGCAAACATAATAATTGAGACACATAATGATTACATATTTATAAATATGCAAGGTGTAAGGCTGGAAGAACCTCAGATACTTTTATCTCCTGAGATGCAGACAATACAAACACAGTTTATTAACATACAGACGTCTGTTTCCACATCTCACTGAGAGAAGATGCAGGAAAGCTTCTGTCTTACGTATTCTTCCTTCACATTTATACCTTCTCCCCCACTTCCTTCCCTTCGCTCAGCTCACTTAGAATGGTCAATAGCTAAATATAATATTGTACATAAATGCAAGTGATATTCACAGTCATGTTTGGTATCATTTGAAATATTTCAGTGTGACTGATGTGGTGGTCTCAATCTTACAAGAAGTAGATTCCAAGTGTCTTTCATGCAAATTTTCATCTGTCCCCAAAAGGTGTAAACTACGGATGTCTAGGCCTCAATCAATGCAAATTCCAGTTGTTAGTTCCTGGTTCCATTTGAAGGATGTTTGTATTGATCTATGTACTTGAAATGTTGCAAGAAGTTCAGACATGATTCTGCAGCCAGATGAGTCAGTTGTTTAGAGTATGTCCATACTCCATATTATGTATTTTTCTGAAGTCAATAGTTAAAAATAGCTGTTATTTTGATAAATTGTAATATGCAAACAAACAACAGAACTTCAGAATCGTAATTTTGCAAAAATAACTTATGATATCTGAACTTCATCCTGCAACCATAAAGCAGTGAAACACAGGAGAAACTGCAGTGATGAAGAGCAGTTACACCAACAAATGTGTTGTGTGCTTCAAGCTGCCCAAAACAAACTTCTGAATGAAACCGTCCATAAGTCCCTTCTTTCATTAAAGCCATTGCCAAAGTGTTTTTTTTTTTTTTTTTAACACATGGAGGAAAGGACCAGTCATTTACCATGATTATTACACAAAAATCATGTGAAATGTAGAAGCTACCTTGACCATTCCCGCATGCACATCGTGGATTTGAAATTACGTTGGTAAAATAAATGTTCACTTGTCATGTGTTTTGGGCTGTAAATAAAGTTCAGTAACTCTACTCAATGTGTACGGTGGTTTTACTCCGCCAAACAATTTACCACTTCAGCTTTGTTCCAAATATGAGAAGAGAAAACACAAGCATGAATGGCTTGTGCTGGAGCACAAACACTTAGCAGATCAGATCGAGTCTACATGGTTCTACAGCTGGAGGCTGCAGTTTCAGGGCTGCATTTCTAGGACCCTATTCTTTTGTAACAGCGCCACCTACCGAATTGGATGATATAGCAGAGGCTGCAGTTTTAGGACCACATTTTGGATACTAGTGGTTTAGTTTGTAGTAATGCTTATACATGGTGTTAAAGATATTGAATCTGAGGAACTTTTTTTTTCTCAATTGTGATTTTTGATTTATAAATGCATCAGATGTTACTTCAGAAGTGTGAAATACCTGCTTTGAGTAACAATTTTAAATTTAAATGAATTTACGCTTACATATATTTTCATGTATATTTTCAGTCTTTAAACAACTGAAAAAGTGGAGTACCTTAAGTATTAGTTTCTTGAAATACACTGTCTATTGATTTAAAGCCCTTGTTGGCATTAAAGTTGTTCAACAGCTCCTATTCTGGCAGGTGGGAATGATTTTCAAATGATAGTTTATTGAAAAAGCCCAGAATAAGTACAATATTTGCAGAAAGCAAAAAAAAAAAAAAAAAAAAAAAAAATAATGAAGAATCCCCCAGTCTTTTGAAACTAAAGATTTTACATGCTGTGCCTACGTGATAGGAAGGGACTAGGGAAAGTATCTATTGAACTTACTTGTCGTGCAACCCACTCATGACAAAATATACTATGGTCCAAGGGAAATAACTCAAACAAATGTGGTTTTACCAATTAACAATATATATATAAAATAATCCACTCCGAGCAGAATCGATATTTTAACATTTCCGTTTCTGCGTTCCTTTGCATTATTATCGTTCTGAAACTGGTTTGCTTAGAAAAAAAATACCGGTTAATAATGTTATTTTTAATATTTCAAAACTATATATTACATTCGCATTTTCTACTCAAAAAAATAAATAAAAAAAAAATAAATAAAAAAAAAGGAACCAGGTATCTTAACCCTCTGCGCTTAGTCACAGTCAATACAGCATCATCTTTTCTAGATTTTGGCCAAATTATAGGCTACAAAACAAAAGAAAAATCTGTTAACACTTTAAAGACAATTAAGAATTTTTTACGATATTTAAAAATGTTTGCTGCATTGTTAATAAAATGTTACTCTTATAAAATTATGTTTTGAGATGGAGTAATAAAAAAAAACAAAAAAAAAACAACTCACGTAGGCTCACGTCACATTTTATTATTTGGCTACATTCAGAATTAATGTCTTAAAATGCTGGTACAGCATAATGTTTTAAACTCAGCGTTTAAGAACAACGCAACTCAAATGTTTAAGAACAACACAAATGGGGCAAAAATGTATTTTAAGTTTAGAAACATTTTGAGTCTCCCCCTCCTTAACCTCACAGTGCTTTCGTCCAAATGCCTGCTTTCCTCTTTTACTTCACCTCAGTTGCCGAGTCTGTGGTTTTCCCAAGGAACTGGGCTACTGTAACACTGTTGCTGCCGTTTGAAGCGACCCCAATAACGTGATATGAATGAGAATTTTACCCAAGGAATCCCGCCGAAAAATGCGTATTTTACCCCGCAGATCACAATTTTGACCGGGGAACTCCCTTTGAAATGCGATTGGGATTGTTTTGGGTTAGTTTTGAATATTGGGCGGGTTTTTGCTACTTTTACACCACTGGTCCCAAAATATGTTGTGTGACATACCAACGCTGGTTGGTTTTGTTCATAGTCACATTTCGAGGCGGAAAATGGCATCCACAATAACATACTGGTGTGTAAAACTTTGACATTAAGGATTCTATGCCGTGAACTTTACATTTCATACTTTTAAAAATCCAGCATTTAGCTGATCCTGATAAGTGCTCACAGTTTTAAATATGGGGGCTTTCTTCTTTTGTAGGGGGGTTTGGCACCACGTTAATCTTTATTTCCAGCAGAACGTTAAAGAATGTGACACACATCTAGCAGAACTCCTGTAGAATTTAACCAATCCGATGATGACTTCAACACTCCTGAAGTGTTTCCACTTTTATGTCCCATATGCATCAGACGTTCAGCCAACGGTCCATGGGCGTGACGTCTAAGGCTGAGACTAGGCCACAGAAAAGGCCCCGGTGGGCCGCAGTGGGAACGGCCCCTATAGGCCTTAAAGAAAAGCCACAAAGGCCGCAGAAAAAAGGCCTAGCTAGGCCACAGATGAAGATGCCCAAATGGGCCATAGTGAGAAACCAAGAGGCCGTAGAATGAAATGCCTCAGTATGCACAGAGAGGAAGGCCATGTAATTAAGCATGGTCTCCACGAATGAAGCGGGCCAGGGATGTACATCAGTATCAGAAATCAGAAAGAGCTTTATTGCCAAGTATGTTTGCACATAAAATTAATTTGTTCTGTTGACAGAAACTTCCAGTACACAGAGATAACCCACAGATAAGAAATAAATTAATTTAATTTAAATTTAGATAAGAAATAAATATATGTGAACAGAATAAACATATGTATATATACTGTAGCCTATATACAGAAATAGACAAAATTTGAATGTACAGTTGTGGTTTATAGATCGAATAGAATAGAATTTACAAGGAACTGAATAAGATGTAGGGTAGTAGGTTATTTATTGAACAGTAGGAGAGAACATTTAACTGTTCAAGATGTAGATTGCCTGGGGGAAGAAACTGAAAATTTTTATTGTGTATGGCTGTCCTGGGCAATGTGTCTGTAATCAAGTCCTGTGATTTTGGCTTTCTTTGGGATGGGGATGATGGTTGAGCATTTGAAGCAGAAAATCAAAACTCAAAGAGCTGTTCAGACTGGCAGTATATTGTCTTTTTCCGTTTCACTGCAGAGACATTCAGCATGTTTTCTACACACAACACCTGACATGTTTACGTTTTACATGGCGCGAGAAAGTGACACAGGCAAAAACACTAGGCATAATCAGATCTGAGCGGTCAGACTAACAGAATTCCAGAAATGAGATTTGAATAGGATTTCAAACCAAATTTGAATTTGACTATTTTGTCAAATTCCGCTGTTTTGAATGTAAGTGATTCATGTAATTAGTGAGCTTTAAACATATTAGAAATATTACTAAAACTGAATAAGTGCATATTTTAAAATAAAAATATTATTTGCAGTTCAGATAAAAAAATAAAAATAAAATAAATAAATAAAAAATGTATTCTTGTTCTTTTACTGTTCCCCTAAATCCATTTAAATCCTTTATTTAGTTATTTCCTTAAATACCATTAGAGGTTCTAGACATGATTACGGCCTTGTTTGGTATAAATGAAAGCGTTAGTTAAAAAGAATCACCAGTGTAAAAACAATGATCCAGAGAAAGAGAATCTTTTATTTTATTGCGCTTTTTTTCAGTGTACATATATGACATTTTTTATAATGTTTATAAAAATGAACTCAGTGTTGTAAAAAAAAAAAAGCAAGTAAAGTTTAAACAGAGCTTTATTTATACAGTTTCCACATTTAATACTCTAAGTCTAAAGCGATCGCAAATCCTATAAAATCAATGAGTGAACAACTGAGAACATATCTGCAAAACAGTTATAAAAATTTTAACCATATTAAGAATATAAATGTAAGACATTTAAAATGTTTTCTTTAAACAATGCACTTGCATACAATTATTAATTTCTTACTGAAAATACATGCATTTAAGAAAAATCATCTTCATCTGTGTTAATGACTTGGCAAAAACACAGGCATTCTTTTATAAGACAAAGAACACATTGTATTGAATTTTATCAACTAAATGCCCAGTTACACTATTTATTACACTGTTGTGCAGCACCAACAGAATAATGGAATAACGTTTAGGACAGTTTCATTTAGAGTTGTGTTAAACATAAGTGCCCACTGGAGAAAATGTTGTACTAAATATTATAGATACATTTGTTTGCTTACATAAAATGTGTACAGATAATACACTGCATATCTCTAAAGTATTTCAATCAAGCATGTGCATAAGCAGTTCACTCAGATTATTTTTTTAAGCAATGCAAGTGTTACTGTGTCTGCTGCTGTGAATCTCTTTTAGCCGTCTGTTGTCTTCTCTGCACTCAGGGACCTTTAAACAGATAAAAGATGATGCATTATGCAGGTGATGTGAATAACACAAACCTCTGATTTGAGCTGATGATTTACTGTTCTAAGATCATGATTAACTTTTGATACTCACACGCAACTAATCTGAATCACTTAAAACATGTTTATAATGTAAAAGAACCAATATGTGCCACAATCTGCAGGAACAAGTGCAAATTCTTACGGGTTTTATTCTTCTTCCTAATAGGTGCAGCATAAGTTGCATCACCAACTTCAGCATCAGCATCTGAAGAACACAAATAATCAATAACAATAAAATAATTATAAAACATATTATTTTTACATTTCCTCAACAAGCCGTGTGACTTTAGGAGTCATTCTGATCTGTAGGAGAAATGGTGCATGATGGTTATTTCGCAAGGTTAGTGCAGGGGTCACCGACTGGCGGACCCCGGTCCGAACCCGGACCGCGAGATGCATCCATCCGGACTGCGAAGCCTTTTGACATAATGAAATAAATAAATGCCAAATGCTATTTTCTAACATAATGAAATGTATATCAAGCACATCAAGGGTAGCTCAGTACAGCCGCTTAGGTCCTACGGCACCACAGGCTACTATTACAGTTAACTGTTGCTACGGTCAGAAGTGCAGTCGTGCGTGCAGTGAAGAGAGCGGCACTGTACGGTCTGTTTTGAGTTTTGTTTCTTGTTTATTGTTTTCATGTCTTTTATTTTGTAGTTTGATTTATGCTGTTTGTGTCATGCTTCCCTTGCCCTCATGTATCTCTGCCTTGTGTATGTGTCATGTTCTCATTGGTTACTGTCTTGTCATGTGATTATCAGTTCTGTTTGCTCATTGGTTGCTTTAGCCATGTGTCTTGTTTCCCATTGGTTTGTTCATGTCACGTGACCCTCATTGTCTGTATAAGTAGCCATGTCTTTGCCATTGTCTCTTGTCGTGTATTAATGTTGTAACCTGCTGTCGGTGAGTCCAGTCTATGTCAAGTCAAGTCTGTTTCATGCTAAGTCTGTTCAAGCCTTGTCAAGTCTGTTCAAGTCAAGCCAAGTCAGGTCTAGTCAAGTCTGTTCACGTTTGTTCAAGTCTGTTCAAGTCAAGTCTTTTTTTATTGTTTGGATGTTTGGATTATCACCTTGTAAATAAACTGCACTTGGGTTCTCACTACACTCGTCTTCAGTGGACTATCTTTACAGGCGCACAGACAGATGAAACTTCCAGTGAGTGAAAAACAATGGCATTCTCAAAACTTAAAAAAAGTTGATGGGTCCTTAAAAAAGTCTTACATTTAGCTGTATCAAATTTAAGGCCATAAAACCTCTTAAATTTGGGGATGCCATTAAAACTAGAATTGCGATATGGCTTAGTGTGACAATTAAACTTTGAAAGGCTATGATTTTATTGAATAAAAATGAGCACTGCACGGTTCAAAAACAGCTGCTGTGCTGCCCTATTGCTGTTACCGTGGAAACCCCTGTATTTCTGCTGTTCCAAAAGCGCCTCCTGCTGGCAGATAATTAATGTGCATTTTTTAATAAGCCTGACTGCTTTTGTTCAGATAAAAGTGAAAATCAACCCATGTTTTTATCCAGCAAACATGCAGAGTTGTAAATGTGAACTAGTGGATCGATAAGAAGATAATGCATTATGAAAAATGTTAACAATTAAGACAGTATAATATATATTTATATATGTTATTCAATTAATAGGCTATAATAGTAGATTGATAATAATTGCATATTTATAATGTAAGAGAACCAATATGTGCCACAATCTGCAGGAACAAGTGCAAATTCTTACGTGTTTTATTCTTTTTCTTAATAGATTGAGCATAGGTTGCATCACCAACTTCAGCATCAGCATCTGAAGAACACAAATAATCAATAACAATTAAATAATTATAAAACATATTATTTTTACATTTCCTCAACAAGCCACATGACTTTAGGAATCATTCTGATCTGTAGCAGAAATTGTGCATGATGGTTATTTCGTAAGGTTAGTGCAGGGGTCACCGACTGGCGGACTCCGGTCCGAACCCGGACTGCGAAGCCTTTTGACATAATGAAATAAATGAATGTCAAATGCTATTTTCTAACATAATCAAATGTATATCAAGCACATCAAGGGCAGCTCAGTAGAGCCGCTTAGGTCCTACAGCACCACAGGCTACTATTACAGTTAACTGTTGCTACAGTCAGAAGTGCAGTCGTGCGTGCAGTGAAGAGAGCGGCGCGCAGACAGATGAAACTTTCAGTGAGTGAAAAACAATGGCATTCTCAAATATTAGGAAATTTGATGGATCTTTAAAAAGTCTTAAATTTAGCTGTATCAAATTTAAGTCCACAAAACGTCTTAAATTTGAAGGTGCTAAAACTAGAATTGCGATATGTTTTGTGACAATTAAACTTCGAAAGGCTATGATTTATTGAATAAAAATGAGCACTGCACGTTTCAAAAACAGCTGCTGTGCTGCCCTACTGCTGTTACTAGGGGTGTAAGGATTCATCGATATGGATCGATACATCGATACGATGTCTGACGATACAATGCATCGATGCCACACGTAAAATATCGATATCTGTAATATAAATAGGCACCTTAATTGGCACTTTCCACATTTTCACATAATGTCCGTCTATGCATTACCGCCAACGCGTGCATTCTCGCTCAAACTCACGAATCAGGACTCGGTATAACGACTGCCAAAGGCACAAGGTGAAGCATAAAAGACGCTCTGGATTTTTTGGGGAACAGTTAAGCGCTGTGTGAGAAGTTTTCAGCGCACACATCTGAAGCGCGCACACACAGACAGCCGCACCACGCGAATACTAAATTGAGCTCTCTTCCACTTTTTTTTGCATGGATGAATAAATACAGACAAAATTACATCAAAATGCATGTTTTGGTGAATTTCCTAGTAAACACAGTCGGTTAGTCTTAACGTAAACAGTTCAGAAAGAAAAGGCATGTGTAGGCTATATTAAATTCGTGCTTGGTTCTTAAAGGGAAAGCAAACTAATAATAAATCTTATGCTGTCAAAGAAAAATACAAGTGCTCACTGCTCCTGACTAAATAACGTTTGTGAAATCAAAAATGATTAATCTATATTTAATTTATACAGTGAAGACTATGCAGTTATTTTACATTTGATTACTACATTACTGTACCATACCTTAAAATGTATTTTAGACTGAGCTGAAAACCTGAAAACAGTTTATTTAACTGTTTTAAAGTTTACTGAACTTGTCTTTGTTGTATTGTATTTATTTTCTGCTATTGCTCAGAATTTGGTTAACTGTAGAAAAGATTTTTAGCACTGAGCCCATAGTAGCAGCCAGAATTGTTTTTTCCAATTATTTATTTTCTGTATTATAAAAAAAAAAAAAAAAAAAAATGTGTAGGCCAATTTTTTTTGTTGTAAATGTTCCAATTGAGGTACACAATGTGAAAATTTCAGATAAATGTTCATGTTATATATTTTGGTTGCATTTGTGAGTTAATAAAAATGTAGATGGTTGTTTAAAATAGATGTATAATATCAATATATTGATCGATATACTTCTGTATTGAATCAAATCGTAATCGTATCATAGAATTTTTTGAGGTATCGGCAAATATCGTATCGCTGGGTATGAGAATCGATATCGAATCGTATCGTGACGAACCATCCGATTTACACCCCTATTTGAGGTATCTGCAAATATCGTATCGCTGGGTATGAGAATCGATATTGAATCGTACGAACCATCCGATTTATTGACTATACATTGTCTGCTTTTGCATAACTCGTAGTGACCGACAGTTTGGGAAAGTGGTGTTGTGTTTAGTTTGTAAAAATGTATTGAAAATGTAGGTTTGTGGTTTGTGTGATAACTTGTAGTGAAAGTGTGATTGTGATGACCTGGGTTTGTTGTTTGTGTGGAGGTATTTTGCTTTTTTTTTCTTGTGTTTACTTTAGTTTGTTCCATTTATGGAGTTACTATGCTGAATCTCAATTCCCCTTTTAGGGTTTATTTTTTTTTTTTTACTATTTTTTGTATGATGTGTATAGTGTTATTCCTTTATATTATTTTAAAACATATAATTAAATAAACTTATTAAGATCTGCAAATACATAATTTTAAGATGGCCAATTAATGAATATATTATAAAGCATTCACACCAGGGATTTTATTGTTAAATAAACTAAACCCATAAATTCATTACTTGTAATAAATTAAGGTTATTTTATTTTAGCTAGTTGCTAAGGCAGCATTTTTCATTTTCATCTATCTTAAATTTAAGTACTAAAGTAATTACAAATAAATAAATTGAAACCAAAAATTAAAATGATTTAATTTAAATTTTGTTTTTTGTAATTGCAACGTAAGATTTTTTTGTTTTAATAATAAGAAGAAGACAAACGAAATTACTAGAACGTTAACTAAAATTAAAATGAAAATAAAGTAATTTAATATTAATGTTATATAAAATATTATATTCATTTGCAGATTTGATGTAATTTATGTATTGTTTTGATGTTATTTTCTTTGTATAATGATGTGATGTTCTATTTTGTGAGTATCATCCTCAGTGCTTGAGGAGATTTTATTTTATTTATTTATTTATTTATTTTATTTTTATTTTTTTAAATGCTCACCAAGCCTCTCTCAAATGGGAAAACAGAAGAACTCAGTCTAGAGAAGATGGTCCAAGCATTACACCTGATGAATGTAGCGTACAACTGATATAAATTCTGATTGGTTGGTCAAAAACCAAATGCCTTTGAGGCAAATCAAATCGATCCTGTTTTTTTCAGGTCATTCTGTCTCAGTTAATGTTTTTTTCTGGTTATATTCTAATATAAATTTGATGGGGTTATTTTAATCAATATCA
Organism: Cyprinus carpio; assembly: GCF_018340385.1. NCBI lineage: Eukaryota > Metazoa > Chordata > Actinopteri > Cypriniformes > Cyprinidae > Cyprinus > Cyprinus carpio. Next base: position 45,463,560 of record NC_056578.1, read on the forward strand.
ATTTCAAGGAGGTATATTACATCCTTTATCATATAATATAATATATCAAGATTATTTATTTATTTATTTATTTAAAATGTTGATTATAAAATACATTTAGTGAAAAACTATACAAATTATGTGTAGCACTCTAATAATAACTAAAAATATCTAGCAATATTAAATAAAATTGTTGAAAGAATTTGGCTGTTTTACACATAGTTGTGTGTAGTTTTAAAATTAACGCAGTGAAAACTTCCTATTGCACTATGTTTAAATGTGTATTTATTTATGATACAACATGGATAAGTGACTCTTGGGTCTTTGGTCAGTGGACATCTGACCAAACTTATCATCATCTATAAAGACAATACAGAAACATGCTAAATAAATAAATAAATAAATAAATAAATAATAAACAGAATGATTCCATCCTGTTCAGTCAGAATGGTTTCTGAAATATAACAGAATCTTCAATGACTCCATTGACTGTGACAACAACACAGCAGTGCAAGACTACAGTAAAACAAATGTCAATGTCATGTGGTCACTGAAGTCACCCTATATAATTTCCATTCAGCCTCCCCACACTAAAGATATTCAGATGAACACTGCAGTAAAACTCACTGAATCATTCATTCATGTTCAAGTTCACATTCTCATTTGTTTATAAAGCATGTTTAAAAACAACCTTGGCTGACCAAAGTGGTGTACATAAAATACTATATAAATGCAGATTATTAATAGTAAATAAAGCACTCTTAATAACTCTTATTTTATTTTTACATTATTCTGATTCTTTTTTTAGCTGAAGACTCTCTGTCATTACATTCCTTCTGTAAGAAGATTCTATAAAATTATATAAAGATCTAATTATATAAAAAATAGGACACAGTGTTATTCATAATTCTTCTTGATTTTCATAGTAATTTCTTGCATGTTTATATTTTTATTTTGTGTCAAACAGCTACACTTCTACTGCAGACATACTGTATTTGGCTACATCCTTGATTGCAGCCTTCCCCTCTCTGAGTCAAATAATTTTTGGAGAAAATAAAGTTTTGTGATTTGTTGCTGTATTTTGATGTGTGAGTCAAATAATTTTTGGAGAAAATAAAGTTTTGGGATATGAGGCTGTATTAGCAGTTGAATAAGTGAGTCATCGACTGATGAAGACCCAAATGAATTGTCACTAAACTGTCACTAAAAGAATGAAGCCATTACCATTTTAAGGACTGTTATACAGTAGCTGCATATTTTGATGATCACTTTTACTCATATGATGTGTTTTTTGGATGATGAGAACTCCATCAAACCAAGATTGAAAGATTTGAAATGATGAATCTGTCTGATAAAATTGGAAAAATAACTGTTTGCCCTACATCTGACATTTTCTTATTTTTTAATGCTTGTAATTCTATTTTATTCAGCAATTTGTAACTTTTATAAATTTTGCAGTGACATTCATGACTAAATGCTGAGCTCATAAATTATTTATTTCATTGTCATTTATTGTCTGAAATAATTCTGTGCTAATTTCATTGTCATTTATTGTCTGAAATAATTCTGTGCTAAAAGACACCACAATTTGCATAGGATTTTAGGTACAAATCTCTCTATTAAAAATTAATGGGTAAGAAACTGCCGACCTGCTAACTGCTGTCCAGAAGGCCATCATTGACACCCTCAAGCGAGAGGGTAAGACACAGAAAGAAATTTCTGAACGAATAGGCTGTTCCCAGAGTGCTGTATCAAGGCACCTCAGTGGGAAGTCTGTGGGAAGGAAAAAGTGTGGCAAAAAACGCTGCACAACGAGAAGAGGTGACCGGACCCTGAGGAAGATTGTGGAGAAGGACCGATTCCAGACCTTGGGGGACCTGCGGAAGCAGTGTGGACTGAGTCTGGAGTAGAAACACCCAGAGCCACCGTGCACAGGCGTGTGCTTTTGAACCAGAAACAGCGGCAGAAGCGCCTGACCTGGGCTACAGAGAAGCAGCACTGGACTGTTGCTCAGTGGTCCAAAGTACTTTTTTCGGATGAAAGCAAATTTTGCATGTCATTCGGAAATCAAGGTGCCAGAGTCTGGAGGAAGACTGGGGAGAAGGAAATGCCAAAATGCCTGAAGTCCAGTGTCAAGTACCCACAGTCAGTGATGGTCTGGGGTGCCATGTCAGCCGCTGGTGTTGGTCCACTGTGTTTTATCAAGGGCAGGGTCAATGCAGCTAGCTATCAGGAGATTTTGGAGCACTTCATGCTTCCATCTGCTGAAAAGCTTTATGGAGATGAAGATTTCGTTTTTCAGCACGACCTGGCACCTGCTCACAGTGCCAAAAACACTGGTAAATGGTTTACTGACCAAGGTATTACTGTGCTCAATTGGCCTGCCAACTCTCCTGACCTGAACCCCATAGAGAATCTGTGGGATATTGTGAAGAGAAAGTTGAGAGACGCAAGACCCAACACTCTGGATGAGCTTAAGGCCGCTATCGAAGCATCCTGGGCCTCCATAACACCTCAGCAGTGCCACAGGCTGATTGCCTCCATTGAAGCAGTCATTTCTGCAAAAGGATTCCCAACCAAGTATTGAGTGCATAACTGAACATAATTATTTGAAGGTTGACTTTTTTTGTATTAAAAACACTTTTCTTTTATTGGTCGGATGAAATATGCTAATTTTTTTTAGAATTTTGGGTTTTCATGAGCTGTATGCCAAAATCATCAGTATTAAAACAATAAAAGACCTGAAATATTTCAGTTGGTGTGCAATGAATCTAAAATATATGAAAGTTTAATTTTTATCATTACATTATGGAAAATAATGAACTTTTTCACAATATGCTAATTTTTTGAGAATGACCTGTAATTGCTATTTGTCTGAGAGGGGCACTTTTGAATAATTTTGAAAAAGGGCAGGCACTGGAGCCCCCAAAGCCACTATGTGAGGGACATGAGGGAAAGATAAGCTTGTTCAGCTTCCCAAAGAACCCAGCGTAAAAGGAACAGTGGATGCAGTTTGTTTTTTCCAGGACATCTACGGAGTTTCGCACGTGTGTGTTTGTTCCCGTCATTTGAGTGACACATGTTTTATAAACAAGGCCCAGTTTGACGCTGGATTTGCAGATCGTTTGATACTGAAGGATAGAGCAGTCCCAGAGATAAAATATCCTGGTCATGAGCTGGAATTGCAGGCGGTGAGTAAAACTGCATAAACATTTCTGTTTATGGTCGTATGCCTCTAGTTTGAGCTCCGTCACGTTATTCTCTATCTTCTATTTTTTTTATTGTTGAAATCTATTTTATACACCATCATTTTCGTTTCTATAACGTGTGAATATATCCTCTATCGTATTCTACAACAAAAACAATCAGAGCGCCCTTGTTATCACTAGTTTTATTTTGATTTCCCGAGTCTGCTAGTAGCTTATAGCCCATTAGCATCACCAGCGTGGTTGTCGCTAAACCCGCGTGCATCGCTAATACTCTATTCACACACATTACAATTGCTTTACTCACTGTAACTTGCTTTAATGGTGGATGTTTGTCTACATTTGAGTGCATCTGACGACACGTTCGAGCTGCATTCGGTGCAGCTCGAGCTGGAGGCCGTGGGGAAGCAGATTCGGGTCCTGGAGCAGAGGCAGTCCCAGCTGAGAGAGCGGAGAGCCGCGCTGGAAACCTCCCGGGCTGACGCTCACAAGTCCAGGGTAAGTATACAGCGCGCTGCTAACAGTCCCACCACCTCCACCCCGTGTGTTTCTCTGCACAGGCCCGGTGCACCCAGGACGCGATCTGCCCAGATGTCCTTCACGCCGGCGCCGGGGACACCACGGACCCTGGGTGCATCCGCAGCGGAGGACGCGAGCCAGGCCCCGGGCGACGACTTCTCCCCCTCCGGTCTTCGAGATCTCCACACGGAACCGCTTCTCTCCCCTCCGCGAGACGGAAAGCGACGCTGTGATCGTCGGAGACTCCATCGTCCGACACGTCTGTGCTACGTTAGCCGAAGGTAAAGTGCACACTCACTGTCTCCCTGGTGCTCGTGTTCTCGATGTTTCTGCGCAGATACTCACGATCCTGAAGGCCGACGAGAGCCCCAGAGCGGTTGTGCTTCACGCCGGGGTTAACGACACCACGCAGCGGCAGACGGAGACGCTGAAGAGGGACTTCAGGAGCCTGATCGAGACGGTTCGCAGCACGACGCCCGCGGCGACGATCATCGTGTCAGGACCGCTGCCCACGTATCGACGAGGACACGAAAGGTTCAGTAGACTTTTTGCTTTAAATGAATGGTTATTGTCATGGTGTAAAGAACAGAAACTGCTCTTTGTTAATAATTGGAATCTTTTCTGGGAGCGACCTAGGCTTTTTCGCGCTGATGGCCTGCACCCCAGCAGAGTCGGAGCAGGACTGCTGTCGGACAACATCTCCAGGACTCTACGCTCCATTTGACTAGTAAGCCAATTCTCAAATAACTGCTATGATGGCTTTTGTTCTACCCACTTAAATAGAAGTACTTGCGCTGTCCAATCTATTAAGACTGTGTCTGTTCCCCGAATAGTGAGGTCAAAATATAAATTTAATGTAGGATCTAGAAAAAAATCTTATCGTGATTAAACCAGAAAAACGTAAAATAAATGAACAAAAACAATTTTTTAAAGTTTGGGCTCATAAACATTAGATCACTCACACCCAAAGCAGTTACTGTAAATGAAATGATCACAGATAATAGTTTTGAAGTACTCTGCTTGACTGAAACCTGGCTAAAACCAAATGATTATATTGGTCTAAATGAGTCTACTCCATCAAACTACTGTTATAAACATGAGCCCCGTCAGACTGGTCGTGGGGGAGGTGTTGCAACAATATATAGTGATATTCTCAATGTTACCCAGAAAACAGGATACAGGTTTGAATCGTTTGGTTTAGTTGTGTTTATTGTTGCACTGTCAGATATGCAAAAGAAATCTATCGTATCTCTTTCTCTGGCTACTGTGTATAGACCACCAGGGCCATATACAGAATTCCTAAAAGAATTTGGAGATTTCCTCTCAGACCTGTTGGTTCCTGCTGATAAAGCGCTAATTTTCGGAGATTTTAACATTCATGTTGATAATACAAATGATGCATTAGGACTTGCGTTTACTAACTTATTAAATTGTTTTTGGAGTAAAGCAAAATGTCACCGGGCCCACTCATCGTTTTAATCATACGCTAGACTTAATTATATCGCATGGAATCGATATTACTGATATAGATATCGTACCTCAAAGTGATGATGTTACTGACCATTTCCTTGTATCGTGCATTCTGCGTATTAATAATAATAACTATATAGCTTCGCGTTATTGTCCAGGCAGAACTATTGTTCCAGCCACCAAAGACAGATTCGCAAATAACCTGCCTGATTTATCTCAACTGCTCTGTGTACCCATAAATACACATGAACTAGACAAAATGACTGGCAATATGGGCACTATCTTCTCTAATACATTAGAAGCTGTTGCCCCCATCAAATTGAAAAAGGTTAGAGAAAAAACGTACTGTGCCATGGTACAACAGTAATACCCACGCACTCAAGAAAAAGAAACTCGTAGTCTTGAGCACAAATGGAGAAAAAACTAACTTGGAAGTTTTTAGAATTGCGTGGAAAAACAGTATGTCCAGCTATAGACAGGCTCTAAAAACTGCCAGGGCCGAGCATATCCACAAACTCATAGAAAACAACCAAAACAATCCAAGGTTTTTATTTAGCACAGTGGCTAGATTAACAAATAACCAGACGCCACCCCAATCTAAATATTCCCTCACAGTTAAATAGTAATGACTTTATGAATTTCTTCACTGATAAAATAGATAACATCAGAAATACAATAACAAATGTAGATTCTACAGCGTCTAATACTTTAGGTTTATCTATCGCACCCAAAGATAAACTGCAGTGCTTTACAACTATAGGACAGGAAGAGCTAAATAAACTTATCACTGCATCTAAACCAACAACATGTTTATTAGATCCTGTACCCACTAAATTACTGAAAGAGTTGTTACCTGTAGCAGAAAAAACAGCTTCTCAATATTATTAACTCGTCGTTATCTTTAGGTCACGTCCCAAAACCATTCAAGCTGGCGGTTATTAAGCCTCTTATTAAGAAACCACAACTAGATCCTAGTGGACTGGCAAATTACAGACCCATTTCAAATCTTCCATTTATGTCTAAAATTTTAGAAAAAGTTGTGTCTGGTCAATTGTGCTCCTACCTGCAAAAAAATTTGATCTCTATGAAGAATTTCAGTCGGGTTTCAGGCCCCATCATAGCACAGAAACTGCACTTGTTAAAATTACAAATGACTTGCTTCTTGCATCAGACCAAGGCTGCATCTCATTGCTAGTTTTACTTGATCTTAGTGCTGCGTTTGACACCATAGATCACGACATACTCATAGATAGATTACAAAACTATACAGGTATCCAAGGGCAGGCTTTAAGATGGTTTAGATCCTACCTGTCCGATCGCTACCACTTTGTTTATCTAAATGGGGAGTCATCTCATTTATCACCAGTAAAATATGGAGTGCCACAACAACATGTTGCCCCTTGGTAATATCATTAGAAAATACGGGATTAGTTTCCACTGTTATGCTGATGATACTCAACTATATATCTCAACAAGGCCAGGTGAAACCTCTAAATTATCTAAGCTAACAGAGTGTGTTAAAAATTTAAAAGATTGGATGACAAATAATTTTTTCCTATTAAATTCGGATAAGACAGATATATTACTTATTGGACCAAAAAACAGTACACAGAATCTCGTAGATTACAATTTGCAACTAGACGGATGTACTGTTACTTCCTCTACTGTAAAAAATCTGGGTGTTATATTAGACAGTAACTTGTCTTTTGAAAATCATATTTCCCATGTTACAAAAACAGCATTCTTCCATCTTAGAAACATTGCCAAGCTACGAAACATGTTACCTGTTTCTGATGCAGAAAAGCTAGTTCATGCATTCATGACCTCTAGACTGGACTATTGTAATGCACTGCTAGGTGGTTGTCCTGCATCCTCAATAAACAAGCTACAGATAGTCCAAAATGCAGTGGCTAGAGTCCTTACCAGGTCAAGAAAATATGATCATATTACCCCAATACTACAGTCTTTGCACTGGCTACCTATTAAGTTCCGTATCAGTTACAAAATATTATTACTTACTTATAAGGCCCTTAATGGCTTAGCTCCTGCGTACCTAACTAGTCTTCTACCACGCTACAACCCATCACACTCCCTGGACTTTTGATAGTACCTAGGATAGCAAAGTCCACTAAAGGAGGTAGAGCTTTTTCGCATTTGGCTCCCAAACTCTGGAATAGCCTTCCTGATAATGTTCGGGGCTCAGACACACTCTCTCTGTTTAAATCTAGATTAAAAACACACCTCTTTGGCCAAGCATCCAAATAATGCATCTCATAATTTTGGACTGCAGTTATATCTGATCAAATGTGCATTATTATTCTTTAGCTTGGGTTAAACGAATTAATTTTACTTGGCTGGAACAGCAGCTATGCTAATTATGTCTCTATTTGTTTCTCTGTTTCTGCTGGGATTTACATCCCGTGGTAACTAGGATTTACACAAGCTCCAGTCTGGATCCAGAACACCTGAGAAGAGATGATGCCAGCCCCTCAGAGGACCTCAGATGATGCTAACCCAGAGACAACATACAGAACTACCACATTTTGCTATAAGTTTGATTGCATAATTGCTGTTAATAGTGTTAATCGTCTGTTTGTTTACGTCTTTTTATTGATTTTTCTGAACATTTCTGCTATATGCACATGAACTGACAGTCACCACTGATAAGCTACTACTAAATATTGTAGAAACTTAATTTTCTGTAAAGTTGCTTTGTAATGATTTGTATCGTAAAAAGCGCTATACAAATAAACTTGAATTGAATTGAATTTTGTTGCCAATCGGTCTGTGACTCTTAAGCTCCGCCCACGGCACACCTCAAGGATCTCAGCTGTTTTCGGTGAGAATCATAAAGCTGTATCTTTCTTTTATAAATCTGATAAAACTAAAGACTCTTTGAAGATATGAAGGATGCAATACTACTATAGGTACTCAAGATTAACATGAGATTGGCGAAAAAAAAAAATGTGTTATGTCCCCTTTAATCTTTTAAAAAGCTTTTTGTTTTTGTAAACAAAACATGTATCTGAACTGTAAATCATGCTTTTTACAGTCAATTTAATTTTATTTGTGCCAGTCTAAAAAAATCTTAAATATGAGCTTAAATATCCTGCAGATACCCTAGTCTGGTAAAAACCATCAATTCATATTTTTCAGGTAGGCCTATATAATTGTCCGGACCTCGGCTGGTGAGGAGGGTTCATTACTGGACCTCAAGCAATGTCAGTTGAAGACCCCTGGGTTAGTGGTTTGACTGTAATAGTGATGAAGCTTGACTTTGTGTTTCTCTCACCTCTGTCTGTGTTCTGCTTCAGTTCAGAGTACAAAGTGTCTCCAGACTCACTGCTCTTCCCTGATAGAGAACAACAGAGAGGCAACGAATGAACAGAATGCTATACATCTGCAACAGTAATAAATGATAATCCATGATAAGAGAGATCAGAACATTTTATTTTAGTTTATTTAGTAGCAGGTTTTAATAAAATATTTTATTTAACACACTTTTTCACATGATCTGTAACATACAGTAAGCATGTCAACATTTCAGAGCATCTCTTTATTTACCTCTGTGTTTGTTCTTAGTTTTCATTTCAATCAGAACATCAGAAAGTCCAGCACCTATCATGAAAACAGCAGGATGTTATCTGACTCTTTAGTCTGTTAGGCCTGCTTTTTATCATCTCTTAATATCTTAACATCTCTTAAATACTCAGACTCACTCATTTCAGTAAAAACATACAGATGTGATTGTTGTGTTGTGATTTTTGTTACATTTCTCAAATTAAGTCGCATGAACTGGCTCTATCAGCCCTGTTTACAATGTTTATTTTTCTCATATTATAAAATTATTATATCCAAGTTAAATTTGATGAATCAGTGTCTTTGGATGCAGTTTGTTGTGTTTACCTTTGCCTTTGGTTTTCTTCTTGTCCTGTATATTGATCTGTGCGTAAGTCAAATCACTGGGTCCTGCAGTATTAATATCTACAAAACAGAAGATCAGTCAGTTCCTCTTCAGGAACTCGAGCTGCGTCGAACGCTTTGGGGAACGCGTCTAGCGTGAGCGACTCTGAATATCGTGTGAAATCAGTCCAATGAAAGAGCGTGACGTCACCGGGCGGGGTGACGTAAGCAACCAGGAAGCTATAAAAGCACATGCCGCGCAGTTGTGTAAATCTTCACGTATTCATTAATTGTTTTGTGTGTGATTTTAATTCTGTCTTGTCAGTCTTATTTATTGTTGTTTGTCACTATTAGCTCCTCAAAGAGTAAGCAATAGTCAAAGAGCAAAGCTAAGATAAGACATCTGAAAGGCGAATCCAGATCAGCGTTTCAGATTGTGTGTCCCTCCCTGCCCTCGCTACATCACGAGTGGGGATACACACAGTCTGTGCGCGATCTGCCTGGGATCGAAGCACGCTGATTCGGCTCTTGAGGGAGCCGTCTGCCTGCACTGTGTACGCCAGTGCGGACGCTTCGATCCCGGAGGGCTTTCCTCGAGAGGGGGTCTTCGCCAGCGTTCCTCGCGGTGTTGGTCCCGCTTTCGCCGAGGCGGAGCGGCGCCTGCATTCGCTGGGTTCGCAGATAGATCTGCTGGAGGGAATGGAGACGGGCGCTTCCCTATCTCCTACCTCACCCGCCAGATCCGCCTGATCTCTGGGTTCGGAAGCCCGCGCTGCGGTCCTTCCCCCTGAGTAACGGCCGCGACGCACCGCCTTTCTTTCTCCGAGGAGATTGACACGGAGGGCGTCGATGAGTTCGCAGTTACACAAACATCAGCTGCATAAACCTCAGTTGCACAGACATCAGTTGCACAAGCATCAGTTTCGCAAGCATATTATGCCTAAACATTATAACGAGCAGCATTAATGAGGAGCGCAGCTCGCGCAGTCAGCTCGCGGGAAAAATAAGGGGGCTGACTGTGCTTCTCGCATATCTGGGGACGGGCTGGAGACGGTTTTTCCTATCTCACCCGTGTTCCCTAGATTTAGAGTTCGTTCTCGAGGCTCGGAAGCCCGCGCTGCGGTTCCTTCCCCCTCTGACCGTGAACTCGTAGCTGCAGCTATTTATCTCCGAGGAGATTAATATTGTTTGTGTGACTAAGCGGCTCGCGCGCTGCCGAGGCAACGCGTATATGACATCACTTCAGTTTTGATGTGAATTTTACCAAACCAGACCGTGTTTACTAGTCTGATTGGTTAGCTGAATTTAATTCTGAGGAATTAAATTCAGTATTTATCTGACTATGAGAAGTTAGATATGAATTGTATCACAGGCCAGACCGTGTTTACTCGTCTGCTTGTTTGGCTCCATTTAATATTGAGGAATTAAATGAGGCATTTATCTGACTGAGAGAAGTTAGATATATAATTTTTTGATTCTTGATCTGAATCTTACCACGCCAGACCATGTATATTTGTCTGGTTGTTTAGCTGCATTTAATTCTGAGGAATTAAATTCAGTGTTTACCTGACTATGAGAAGTCCGATATATCACTTTCGATATGAATTGTATCACAATCCAGACCGTGTATACTTGTCTGATTGTGTGACTGCATTAAATTCTGAGGAATATAATGACATTTATCTCACTTAGAGATATATATATATACTGGAGGGGCTGCTGGGCGGGAGCAGCCCTCTCGGTGTACCGTCTCCTCATGTAGGGAGGCACAGAATCAGAGTGTTGCCGCCCGCGCTCCCCCCCCGCGGGGACCGGTGGCTGAAGCAACGCTCTGGGCCAGGGTTTCCCATCCTAAGCCGGATCTGAGGGCCGTGCTTCAGGCTGGGAGGTCCTCGGCTAAGAAGTCCTGACACATCGGTCACGACTGCAGAGGGCGACCCCTACTGGGGTAGAGTGGTGTTTACAAGCATTACACGGTGCCCGTCTCTCCTCAGTGCCCTCGGGAAGTCGAGCTGCCAACCCTGCCAGAGCTCCAGGGCGCAGCGGTTTCCAGCGAGCGCTGCTCTCTGTTTTTCTTCCGCCCGCGACCGTAGCGGTGCTGAGAGGCTCGCAACCCCTTCGGGGGTCTCTAAAGTAGTTAGATCGGCTGCTGGGAATGGTGTTCTACTTCAGGCGCCGATTTAGCTGCCTCAGTTACACCAGAGGTCCGTCTCGAGAGACTGATTCCCTTAGTAGATCATTTAGCAGCAGTTGAATGACTGCCAGATGTATCTCAAATGGGTCCTGCATATGACAATAAGGCTATTGCTTTTAGTTCGGCTCTTACCGCCAAAATTCAACGGGGTTATTCCGACGTTGGTCGGACACGAGCAGGCTCTGGTTACGGAACAAAAAGTGAATACCCTATTAGGGAGGGAGGCCATCGAGGTGGTCTCTCCTCAAGACAGGGAATCCGGGGTTTTTACAGCCGGTATTTCACAAGTTCCAAGGAAGGATGAGGGGGTTGCGTCCGATCATAGATCTACGTCAGTTAAATCGCTCAGTTATGAGGCTGAAGTTCAAACTGCTTATTCTAAAGCATGTTGTACCACAAATCAGGTCTGAGGACTGGTTTGTTATGACAGATCTCATAGACGCATACTTCCATGTCTCCATCCTTCCACAACACAGGAAGTTTCTGAGGTTCGCTTTCGGGGGCGAAGTGTACCAATATTGAGTACTTCCGTCCAGCCTTGTACTCTCACCCAGCACGTTTACGAAGTGCGTGGATGCTGCTCAAATGGCTCCACTGCGACTGCGGGGCATCCGCATACTAAATTATATCGACGATTGGTTGATTTTAGATCAATCAGAGCAGATGGCGGTTCGACATCGAGATGTCGTTCTCGCTCACATGGGGGAGCTGGGTTTGAGACTGAACGCCAAGAAGAGTGTACTTTCTCCAGTTCAGAGAACCACCTATCTAGGCGTAGTATTGGATTAGACCGCGATGCAGGCACGATTGTCCCCTGCTCGTATCGAGTCAATCCTCATCTCAGTCGAGAGAATCAAAGAAGGCCAGTCACTCACTGTCAAACAATTTCAGAGATTGTTGGGTCTGATGGCAGCTGCGTCCAACGTGATACCTCTTGGCCTGCTGTACATGAGACCCCTACAGTGGTGGCTCAAGACCAAGGGATTTTCCCCGAGGGGCAATCCACTTCGAACTATCAAGGTCACGCGGCGCTGCCTCCATGCCTTAGACATGTGGAAGAAACCTTGGTTCTTGAATCAGGGGCCCGGTGCTGGGAGCTCCTGGTCGCCGTGTAACACTAGCGACGGATGCATCCCTCACTGGTTGGGGTGCGGTCATGAGTGGCCACCCTGCCCGCGGTCTGTGGAGCGGTCGCCATTCTACATGGCATATCAGTTGTCTAGAGATGCTAGCTGTGCATCAAGCATTAAAATATTCCTCCCAGACCTGAGTGGTCACCATGTGTTGGTGCGCACCGACAACACAGCGGTGGTCTCTTATATCAACCAGCAGGGAGGTCTGCGTTTGTGCCCCTTGTACAAGCTGGCACACCAGATCCTTCTGTTGTCCCAGGATAAACTCCTCTAGCTCAGAGCAGTATATTTTCCTGGGAGGTTGAATGTTGGAGCAGACATACTGTCGAGACGGGGAATGGAGGCTTCACCCTGAGGTGGTGAAGCAGATATGGAGAGTTTTTGGACCTCTTTGCGACTCAAGAGACATCGCAATGTCCCCTCTGGTTCTCTCTAGTTCATCCAGCTCCCCTGGGACTGGACACTATGGTACAGACCTGGCCGAGGCTTCGTCTGTACGGATTTCCCCCTATTGCTCTGCTCCCGGGAGTTCTGGCGAGAGTATGCCGGGACGGGGTTCGTCTATTGTTAGTAGCCCCGTTCTGGCCGGAACGAGTATGGTTCGCAGATTTGGTCTCGCTCCTCGACTGCTCTCCTTGGGAGATACCGATCAGGGCAGACCTACTCTCACAGGCGCGATAATTCACCCTCGCCCGGAGCTGTGGAAGCTGTGTGTGTGGCCCCTGAGGGGGCGCAGTTCATAGCATCCGGTCTCTCAACCGAGGTTGTTGAGACCCTCCTCCAATCCAGAGCTCCCTCAACGAGGAAACTGTACGCCCTGAGGTGGAAACTCTTCACCTCATGGTGCAGAGACCGCCAGCTAGACCCAGTAAACTGCCCAGTTAGTACAGTTCTGGAGTTCCTACAGGCCAGGCTCTCTGCAGGGTTGACCCACTCCATGCTGAAGGTCTACGTGGCGGCCATTGCGGCCTACCACGCCCTTCTCGATGGTCAGTCTTTGGGAAGACACCCATTAGTTACACGTTTCCTCTGCGGTGCGCTGAGGCTGAGACCTCCAGTACGGTCCCGTATTCCCCCGTGGGACTTGGTTGTGGTGCTAGAGGCGTTGTGCAGACCTCCATTTGAGCCTATTCAAGATATCTCAGACAGACATCTGACACTTAAAACCGCCTTTCTGTTGGCCATTACCTCTCTGAGGAGAGTAGGAGACTTGCAGGCCCTCTCAGTGGCCCCTACTTATCTGGACTTTGCACCTGGCATGACCAAAGCGTTCATATACCCTCGAGCGGGATATGTTCCTAAGGTCCCCTCTGGCACACCACAACCTGTAGTGCTGCAGGCTTTCTGTCCTCCTCCCTTTCGGGAGCCCGACCAAGAGAAGCTAAATTGTATGTGTCCAGTTCGAGCACTGGACGCATATGTCCACAGAGCTGCCCTGTGGAAAAAACAGACCAATTGCTTGTAGGCTATGGTCCCCCCAAGAGGGGTTCTCCTGCTTCTAAGCAGTCTATTAGTCGTTGGATAGTCGAGGCTATCAACGCCACCTATGAGTCCTCTGGTCGTCCCCCCGCTGTTGGGAGCCAAGGCTCACTCCACACGGGGTATGGCGGCCTCCAAGGCCTTTTTCGCAGGTGTCTCCATGCTGGACATCTGCAACGCTGCGGGGTGGTCCACGCCCTCTACATTCGCAAGATTTTATGGCCTAGACATGCCGGTCACTCCAGGCGCTTCCGTCCTCTCGTCCTAAGCTGTGCTCTTCGGATACACACTAGGCAGGGGTTTGGGAGTCTGGCAGCGTTGGTACTTGTTTCCCCAAAGCGTTCGACGCAGCTCGAGTTCCTGAAGAGGAACGTCTCTAGGTTACGTATGTAACCCTAGTTCCTCGAGGGAACGAGACGCTGCGTCTCGGAGCCATACCCCCGGCACCCCTGCCGGCGCTTGCTGGTACTCGAAGCTGATGCCAGCTGCGCGGCATGTGCTTTTATAGCTTCCTGGTCGCTTACGTCACCCCGCCCGTGACGTCACGCTCTTTCATTGGACTAATTTCACACGATATTCAGAGTCGCTCATGCTAGACGCGTTCCCCAAAGCGTTCGACGCAGCGTCTCGTTCCCTCGAGGAACTAGGGTTACATACGTAACCTAGAGACGATTATTCAGAACATTCTGAAAGTATTGTACTTCAGGAAAAACTGAATCTCACCTTTGCTTTTGCATTTCTTTCCTCTTTTCCCGACTTCTGAGTATGTCACATTATTTGACTCTGCAATGGTATCTTCTAAAAAAAAAATAATAATAAAAAAAAATAATTAATGATGCTTAATTAATTAGGATGAAATACACATTTTTTTATTTTTTTATTTTATGAATTAGAAATGCATGAATGTTTCTAGTTAAAACCGATGATTATATTGTACAGGTGAAGTTAAGAGAGTTTTTGAACCTTTGTCCATCTTTTTCTTAACAGTGACCTCTGAATATGTGACATCTGCCAAGGGTTCTGGATCATCTAAAACAAACAAGTCAAGCCAACATGACTGAATGATTCATAATTTTGTGTGATGTATAGATTGTTTTTATAATAAGGTTTAGGACTCAACCTTTATCTCTATTTTTCACAGTTGTCACGTCGTCATAAATGTGATCAGAACCTGCTGGACGGCAAACAGGCATTTGATGATTCAAGGTAAAATACAATGTAGTCTTGAAGAGGGAATTGAATTAAGGTGTGTGTGTGTATATATATATATATATATATATATATATATATATATATATATATATATATATATATATATATATATATATACACACACACATACAGGTGTTTCTCACTAAATTTGAATGTTGTGGAAAAGTTCTTTTATTTCAGTAATTCAACTCAAACTGTGAAACTTGTGTATTAAAAAAAATAAGTGCACACAGACTGAAGTAGTTTAAGTCTTTGGTTCTTTTAATTGTGATGATTTTGGCTCACATTTAACAAAAACCCACCAATTCACTATCTCAACAAATTAGAATATGGCGACATGCCAATCAGCTAATCAACTCAAAACACCTGCAAAGGTTTCAGGAGCCTTCAAAATGGTCTCTGTGGAAGAAAAAGATGCACAACCAACCAAGAGTACCGCAGCCTTATGAGGATTGTCAAGCAAAATCGATTCAAGAATTTGAGTGAACTTCACAAGGAATGGACTGAGGCTGGAGTCAAGGCATCAAGAGCCACCACACACAGACGTGTCAAATAATTTGGCTACAGTTGTCATATTCCTCTTGTTAAGCCACTCCTGAACCACAGACAACGTCAGAGGCGTCTTACCTGGGCTAAGGAGAAGAAGAACTGGACTGTTGCCAAGTGCTCCAAAGTCCTCTTTTCAGATGAGAGCAAGTTTTGTATTTCATTTGAACACCAAGGTCCTAGAGTCTGGAGGAAGGGTGGAGAAGCTCATAGCCCAAGTTGCTTGAAGTCCAGTGTTAAGTTTCCACAGTCTGTGATGATTTGGGGTGCAATGTCATCTGCTGGTGTTGGTCCATTGTGTTTTTTGAAAACCAAAGTCACTGTACCCTTTACCAAGATTTGTGGAGCACTTCATGCTTCCTTCTGCTGACCAGTTTTTGAAGATGCTGATTTTATTTTCCAGCAGGATTTGGCACCTGCCCACACTGCCAAAAGCAGAAAAAGTTGGTTTAAATGACCATGGTGTTGGTGTGCTTGACTGGCCAGCAAACTCACCAGACATGAACCCCAGAGAGAATCTGTGGGGTACTATCAAGAGGAAAATGAGAAACAAGTGTGGAGAGAATGAAGATGAGGTTGAGGTGAAGGTCAAAGTAAAATGGGCTTGGGTTTCAATTCAGCCTCAGCAGTGCCACAAACTGATTACCTCCATGCAACGCCGAATTGAGGCAGTATTTAAAGCAAAAGGAGCCCCTTATTGAGTAGATGTACAGTAAATGAACATACTTTTCAGAAGGCCAACAATTCACAATTTTTTTTTTTTTTTTTTTTTTTTTTTTATTATTGGTCTTATAAAATATTCTAATTTGTTGAGATAGTGAATTGGTGGGTTTTTGTTAAATGTGAGCCAAAATCATCACAATTAAAAAAAAAAAACTACTTCAGTCTGTGTGCATTAAATTTATTTAATACACAAGTTTCACAATTTGAGTTGAATTACTGAAATAAATGAACTTTTCCACAACATTCTAATTTATTGAGAAGCACCTGTATATATATGTATGTATATAATTAGTTATTGAGGCTGACCAGACTGTAGAGGAGAGTTTTCCAGTTGAGATTGTGCAGATTGATTTGGGACTGATGTCTGGTTAATGTTACGCTGCTGATCTATAACAGAAACAAAGAGCATTATGATCACTCAAGAGTATCTGCAGTTATTGTTTATTTTGATATTATGTTTTCTCATGAGCCTTTACTCAGAAACTTTATTGTTGCTGTTCAGTTGTGTTAATCATGTTCTGAACTGCTCCACACCTTTGTTCTTCTTGTATCTCCACATCAGCAGCAGTGAGAGGAAGAACAACAGACAAACACTCAATCCCACAACCACACCAGTGACCAGAAGAGAAGATGAAGCTGCTGAGACTGAAGAACATGATCAGATCTGTTCATTAGTGACACACTGTATGATGATATTACAAAAGTACATGAAATCACTCGTTATTTCAAGACTTCTGACTTTACTCCCTGTGTCTCTGCTGGTTATAACATTAATTTAATCAGAAAGATAGCATTTATTTTTATGCATCCAGCTCATCCTAATTAACCTTGTTTGCTTAAAAATTAAGTGTGTTGAAAACAAACAAATCTGATAATTAGTTAATTTTAAATGCATCAGTTCATATTTTGTAGTGTCTGGTATTGTTGAACAACAGGTGAGTGTTTATCACAGTATTTACTCACCATTAACAGACAGATTTATTCGTTCACTCTCCTGTGATGAGTTTGGTCTTCCATCTCTCTGTCCTCTACACCAGAACTGATCCTGATCAGACTCATTCACTCCTCTGATAGTGAGAGTGTCTCTGTCTATGGTGTAACGCTCAGACGTCTGTAACTTTACACTGTTGTTTGTACCTTTATACCACTCATATTTCCAGTCACTGTGATTAGAGTTTATCACACACGTCAGATTGACTGTCTCTCCAGTGAATACAGGACTGTCTGGTGTCACAGTCAGTGTAGGTCTGGGTAAATCTGTAAAATATGAAAGCAGATAAATAATTAATTGTGAGTGTCGTATCTCTAATTTGTGCAAGTACAATCTTGCTCTTTACATTCTGCAGGAGCTCATAGATTAAGTGCTAACTGAATGCAATAGCTGTCTTTATACATCTATTGTTTTGTCAGAAAAATGCCTATTTTTGATGCTGTTATGAAGAAATTAATGTGTTCAACTAATATTTTTGGTCTAACAGCCATATCAATAATTTACTGGTGATTTTTGTCCTTTTTAAGAGTCTCTGATCCTCATTCACTGTCAATGTACTGAAAAGAGAAGCCAGGACATTCAGCTGTAAATAATGCCATTGTGTTCCAGGGAAGAAAGTCATACAGGTCCGTAAAAATATGAGTTTGAGTAAATTATGCGTTTCATTTTTTTGGGCAAACTATTACTCTAATTGTTGAGAAATGGTTTAAATTTTTTTTTTAGAAAGTTAAATTCTTCAGGCACAAATAATAAAAAAAAATACATGCCATCATCAGAGTGACATTCATGGTTGAGATGAATCTTTTAAACAGTGTATACTGCCTTCACTGTACATATGGATCTATCAATCTAATTCAGTGCTGAACACAAAGTTTGGTTATTTACAAAACTGACAACTGCATTCTGAACTGAATTTAGCTGCAGTGTATACTCTGTCTTTGTGTTCATCACCTGAGATTGAGGGGTTTGGTTCAGTACACAACTGTACAACCCTCACTATGTCTGCAGTTTATATGTAAAGTGTGTACAGAATTTCAGCCTCCGACACCTGAAGTGGACTGTGAACAGAATACAGTTTCTCCACAGAATGACTGACTAATATGAAAGAATTGTCAGGACTTTTTTCAAAAGGAATGGCACATTGTATTTTCAATTGCATTTCCACATGTGGGCACATAAATTGTGACATAATCCAAATGCAAATCTTGCATTACCGTTTTCATTTTCACTTTCACGAACGCACAGTGACTGCCACATTTCAAAGGAAAGAGCAAAGTCCATTTGCAACTGTATTTCCCATGTCTTACGAGTTATGAGCCTGTCATATTTAAATAGCAATATTAATAACCACATTTGCTTTTTCACTCTCTGCGTCGTGGCTGTAACCTGCCAAAACTCAAATGGAATTGCAATTCCTTTTGCATTTGAATTTCTTATGTCTACACGGAAATCTGTCACTCAGTGTGAGAGGCGGGACTATACTGGGGGCGTGTTTGTATTGGGAGGTGACGTCACTCACAAGCTGCGTCCCAATTCATGAGCTACATCCTTCAAAGCTTATCCTATCCCAGAATTCTTAGCGCACTGGTGGCGATGGGACTTTTATTTAAACAAAATAGCGGGTGATGGTTCTGTGGTGACCGACGAATACACTTAGAAATATAAGTATTGTATTTTAATTTACTCAAATAGCTAGTGAAACATGTTAGAAGTCAGGAGTCTTAAAAAATGTGATCAGATTCATTTGTTAGGTTGTCCGAGGCAAAAGTTCTTGTATTTATGAAATCGAGGGCTGAATTTGATAATTCCTGTACTTGAGACAAAAACTCAGCCTTTGTGGATCGGAGGTAAGGCATTACCTGTAATATTTCCACTAGGACATCTTGTGTTCACTACATTTGGCCCTCACTCATATATAATGCCCACAACAATAGGACAAGTAGGCCTATAAGGCTACTTAATAATCAAGGCTTTCACTTGTATTTTTATTTTATTTCATTTTTTTTTATTTTATTATTTATTTTGTTGCAAGATATGTCCACAAATGTTTTAGGCAAACTTGATGATCCAGGAATATGATTTCTGAAGTATGCACGTCCTGCTGTCATATTTTCTAACCTTAAGATTGCAGCCCTTTCTTAATAATTTTCATTGCTTTTTCTCTTCTTTTAGGACAGTTCTGGAGAAAATGGTGCTTCTGGGAAACTTGAAAATGAAATGTACTTAAGGTATGAAGAGTAAAAGTAGCCTATGTAATTTAATTAATTTAAATTAATTTAATTTAATTTAAATTTAATTTAATTTAATTTAAAAGTAGCCTATGTATTCTGCAGAAAAACTTCATATATGATGGTCTTTCATTAATCTGCTGCACTACAGCTGTATTTTACTTCTGCATATGTTCAAGGTTGTTACATTTAAAACACTTTATATAGGCCTAGTTTTGGGCAGTTTAATGTACAACAGTGAATGATATTGTAAAGTACCATGTTTTTGTATTGTAGCTGTCCTGAGAGAGAGAGAGAGAAAAAAAAACACAATAGCCTTCTTCTCATTTGTATGTATGTGTATACGTAAGGAATGTATTTCGTTACACTCCACCACTTTATTTAGCAGATGAAACGAGTTTATTGCTAGAATATTAAACAGTTGCTACAACTGCGAACGATATCAAGGCTGCTTCCGAAGCACTCAGACCGGTCTAGCCTACGGAGGACTGTTCTTGTTGCCTAGCAACTGCGACAGCTGCCGTTGACGAGTGGCAGTAACTTTTGTAAGTGACCTGTTTATATTCAGCTGAATAAAACTAAACAGGGTTGAAAACCTGTTTAAATATGTTCACCATGGTCCATTTATGTACATAATAATCAATAATACAATAAGCAACATAAAATCACATTTTGGTAAGATATAAGTCATTTAATTGCTTTTTGTATTTTTCACTCCGATTGACACAAATGAGTAAACAGACAGTGCAATTCTACAATTATTACAGTAGCCTAGATTTTATTTATTTTAATCTGTAAAAGAGCATGTCACACCTACCTCTATTTTTTACTGTTTAAAAAAAAAAAAAAAATACAGTGCCAGTCTATATTTATTTACCCATTTTCCATCTTATATATTTTATATTATTTCATATTTTATCAGTTTTAATTCGTTATGGAGCACGCAACCCGTGGGCCCTGGCACCAAAGCGTCCCGCAAGTCTCAAGATCTCTCACTTTTTATATTAATTCACTTTGGCTGTGGCATGTTCTGTGACAGCTGCGCCTAGATCATTGGTGTAAACTGAAGACTCATCTAGGACAGGCAGAGTAGGAGTAGCAGCATTTTTTTTTGTTGTTGTTATGTGCATCAATTGGAGTGTAAACAGAGTGAAAGATCTTGAGGCAGGTGCTCTATAAGATAGGAATAAGCTATAGGTGGCAAATAGGTAAATACATGCAGACTTACACTATTACTTATTGTAATGTGCATCTTTCTTATGTTTTAATCTGTACTGTTAAATGTATATTAATAAGAAATGTGATTTGCATGTGTGTATTATTTAGTTCAGTGATGTCATACACTGAAAAAAATTAACATGGCATGTCTTTGAATTTACAAAAATGAAACATGTATGTACAACACAATTAATTTATGTTTCGGTTGTGAACATGCTTTAATTAAGTAGATTTCACTTGTTCATACTGAGTGTTGTATGTACACATTTCTCTCACGTTAATTGAAAGTGATTGAATCTAAAACTGAATTCAATCTAAGAGCAGATGGTGGCGGTATTGCATCGTTGAGAGGGATGACAAACCGCCGTAAAAGGAGAAATTGAATCGAGTGCCAAAAACTTTGAAGATTCAGCAGCTGAGCCAGCAGTCACTCACCTCATCTCAGACAATAATGATTTAATGCAAAGCAAGCCTATCAAATTGTTTTATATTTGTTTTCAAATAGGCGATATTTCCTCTAGATAACAGTTTTTGTAGTGGATAACAATTACAATGGTCAAGTAACAACACGTTAACATTCAGCTAGTTTATCATTAAGCGTCAACAACCAGTGGCCAGTCTGTAACTCTGTCTGTTCTCTTCTTAGTTGTGGTTTGTATATTCTTATTCTTAGTTTTCCTGTTCCTGTTGGATTTACTTGTTAAAAGACTGTTTCTTGATCTTTCTATCATCATGCACCTCATTACAATCATGACAGACGTCACATTTAGCTGTTTCTGTTCGTGCAGCAGGTTCACTGTCAGTGTGGATGTAAGTCACTTCAGTTATAATATACAGTTGTGACTCTAATTCAGTGGTTATTAATCCTGGTTTTGGGGATGTGTCTGGATGTGGTTTTGCATGTCTCTGTTATTTAACACCTGATTGTGTGATTAACAGAGAGCTAGATGAACTGAACTGAGTGAGTCAGATAAAGGAGACATAAATGTTCAGATCGGGTCTCCAGCAGCAGGATTAAGAAGCACTAATACAGGTCCTTCTCAAAAAATTAGCATATTGTGAAAAAGTTCATTATTTTCCATAATGTAATGATAAAAATTAAACTTTCATATATTTTTAGATTCATTGCACACCAACTGAAATATTTCAGGTCTTTTATTGTTTTAATACTGATGATTTTTGGCATACAGCTCATGAAAGACCCAAAATTCCTATCTCAAAAAAATTAGCATATTTCATACGCCAATAAAAGAAAAGTGTTTTTAATACAAAAAAAGTCAACCTTCAAATAATTATGTTCAGTTATGCACTCAATACTTGGTCGGGAATCCTTTTGCAGAAATGACTGCTTCAATGCGGCGTGGCATGGAGGCAATCAGCCTGTGGCACTGCTGAGGTGTTATGGAGGCCCAGGATGCTTCGATAGCGGCCTTAAGCTCATCCAGAGTGTTGGGTCTTGCGTCTCTCAACTTTCTCTTCACAATATCCCACAGATTCTCTATGGGGTTCAGGTCAGGAGAGTTGGCAGGCCAATTGAGCACAGTAATACCTTGGTCAGTAAACCCATTTACCAGTGGTTTTGGCACTGTGAGCAGGTGCCAGGTCATGCTGAAAAACGAAATCTTCATCTCCATAAAGCTTTTCAGCAGATGGAAGCATGAAGTGCTCCAAAATCTCCTGATAGCTAGCTGCATTGACCCTGCCCTTGATAAAACACAGTGGACCAACACCAGCAGCTGACATGGCACCCCCAGACCATCACTGACTGTGGGTACTTGACACTGGACTTCAGGCATTTTGGCATTTCCTTCTCCCCAGTCTTCCTCCAGACTCTGGCACCTTGATTTCCGAATGACATGCAAAATTTGCTTTCATCCGAAAAAAAGTACTTTGGACCACTGAGCAACAGTCCAGTGCTGCTTCTCTGTAGCCCAGGTCAGGCGCTTCTGCCGCTGTTTCTGGTTCAAAAGCACACGCCTGTGCATGGTGGCTCTGGGTGTTTCTACTCCAGACTCAGTCCACTGCTTCCGCAGGTCCCCCAAGGTCTGGAATCGGTCCTTCTCCACAATCTTCCTCAGGGTCCGGTCACCTCTTCTCGTTGTGCAGCGTTTTTTGCCACACTTTTTTCCTTCCCACAGACTTCCCACTGAGGTGCCTTGATACAGCACTCTGGGAACAGCCTATTCGTTCAGAAATTTTCTTTCTGTGTCTTTACCCTCCCTCTCGCTTGAGGGTGTCAGGTCGGCAGTCTTACCCATGATTGCGGTTTTGAGTAATGAACCAGGCTGGGAGTTTTTAAAACCCTCAGGAATCTTTTGTAGGTGTTTAGAGTTAATAAGTTGATTCAGATGATTAGATTAATAGCTCGTTTAGAGAACCTTTTCATGATATGCTAATTTTTTGGAATTTTGGGTTTTCATGAGCTGCATGCCAAAATCATCAGTATTAAAACAATAAAAGACCTGAAATATTTCAGTTGGTGTGCAATGAATCTAAAATATATGAAAGTTTAATTTTTTATCATTACATTATGGAAAATAATGAACTTTTTCACAATATGCTAATTTTTTGAGAAGGACCTGTAACTGAACTGTGTGTGAATCTAACTCTATTCAGCTTTCTAAAACAAGTTTTAAAATCACTAATAACTGCACAATAACTGTCCTATAAAGCAGCCTTAACCAAACTGAGGTTTGTGAGAGAACTGCAGGGGTTGTGAGTTGATGAAAAGCTAATAATTAAATCATAAAAATATAAAAATAAAATACTTTTACTTAACAAAATAAATATTTTAATAGAAAAAATAAATAAAACTTAGTTCTGCATGTTCTAATGAGTTTCAAATCAAGAAACAGGTTTGTGTTCCCTGATAATATTATAATATGTTTTTCTTAATTTTTTCTCCTAGAAACACACATTTGATAGTAGCTTGAGTTAGGATGCAGATGCAGATTTATGTTCATTATCAAAATCAGTAATATCTGTGAAAACTGTAGCAATCTCATATGGTGAAATTTAATTCTGACTGTTTGAGTTGCTTTTAACCATTGGTCTTCCATAGTAGCATACATTTAGATCATGATAATCAATTAAAACCACAGTTATAGCGCCTCAGTACCATGAAAAAATGGCTTCTAGGTATTTGTATAAAAACTACACGAATGTCCAAATACATTTAGTTTAGGCTAAACGCTAGCTTGATCACAAAATTACTGTAATTGTATTCCATTACTACTCCTTCAATACATTTAATACATGTCTACATTAATAATATAATAAAATATTCAGATTTCTGACACAATACCATGGTGCAGTTAGTGATAGTACAGTAAATCTATGGTAAATGATGGTGATTTGTAGATTAAAAGTCTTCTCACTGTGGTTGCGCACAGTATTTCTGCTGTTCGTCAGCGCTGTATCATCTGGCTGGAAACAGAGTTATTAATTTATGGTAAATGATGGTGATTTGTAGATTATGGATCTCACAGCAGCAATGTTTGATCGAGATTCATCAGCGAGTAACGCATCTGCTCTCGTGAAGCTCGCGCCGCTGTTTAACTTTGACCCGAGCGGATAAACGGTCCTAGTGACGCGCTTTAAATGACGAGCGCTCTTTCGTTCCGCGTTTGCCTCATAAACATTGTACTATCGAGCATTTATCAAACTTTTATTATCGTTTATCGAGGAAATTTATGTCGCGCGATAATTATCTTTATCTATTTATCATCCAGCCCTACCATTAACTGATATTAGAGAACAGTGAACATGCATCTGTTGTTTAATTATTGAAGTATTAATAAAAAATTTCAGGCGTATTTCAAGTAAATATTTTACGTCAAAAGCGTTCAGCTTAAAATTAAAATGAAATGAAAAAGGTTTGTGAATCACTGCTTTATAGAAACAGAGCACTGCATGTAAAAAGCCCTTTCAAGACTGATAACTTTAAAGACAACTGTAACTACAAAGTTTTCAAAGTAGTTTTAACTCTAAGAGAGCAGCGGAGTCACACCACAAAAATAACAATAACAACACAGGAATTATATCACTGATTGATTTTCAGTAATAAAAACTCTGACAGCAAATCTGTATTGTCCTGTGACATATATATCTCTGTATGTCACATGTGAGAGTGACTGTCTCTCCTCTGAACACACGCTGATCTGGAGTCACCTTCACTACAGCTTTTGGTCTCGCTGTATTAATACACATATGAGTAAATATTGAAAAAAAACATTACTGTATCATAATCAGTGTTATTAACATATAAGAAAAATACTGCACTGTTAAGACATTTTCTGTCAATTCTACAATTATTACTGTAAATTCTCTTTACAGTAAATAACGTTAATCCCTTTTGCATCATGAAAAAGCTCTAAAAAAAGATTCGATGTATGATGTGATTTGTTTCTCATGAAGAAAAAAGACAGAATACAGTTTATATTGAGCTGAATTTGGTAAACAGTAAGAGTTTTCCATTTTGATCAAAACCACAGTCTCTCAGTTGGACATGTGATCATAACAGAGTGAGTTTATGAGGACAATTATATTTAACTCACCCTTCACAGTGAGAGAAACAGAGCTTGATTGTGATGATTCTGGTCTTTTATCTCTCTGTCCTCTACACCAGAACTGATCCTGATCAGACTCAGTAGCTCCTCTGATAGTGAGAGTGTCTCTGTATACAGTGTAACGCTCAGACGTCTGTAACATTACACTGTCTCTGTCTTTATACCACTCATATCTCCACACATATGTCTGGTAATATGTCTGGTAATGTGTCTGGTAATATGTCCAGTCATTACTCCAGTCATGTGTCAGGTCATTTCTCTTTCTCCAGTCTCTGTAAGACTCAATCACACACTTCAGACTCACTCTCTCTCCAGTGAATACAGGACTGTCTGGAGTCACAGTCAGTGTAGATCTGGGTAAATCTGTGAAGAAAGACAAAAATATGAAGTGACTCAAACAGCTCTTTAAGTGTATGGTGTTTTGTAAATGTTTTATAAAACTACAATTCATTATTTTATGTCATATTTCATAATACTGGTTCTGTTTTATTTGTGTACTGTCATTAGTTTTCTCATTTCAATTTTTTGAGGAGGCTCTGGTTAAGTCATGAAGGATCTCAGGAATCTCAATCTATCTTATTTTTCTCGTAAGAGCGCCACAGTTTAATGTGTCTGGTTTACAGTGTCATTCACTTCTGTCTATTTTTTTGCTACAAAAACCTTGTTTTGCTGCTTGTTATTGCAAACTGGTGTCCTACCATTATTTATATATATTTTAATATGTTATCTTAATTATGAACACTGGTTTGTAGTGCACACAGTTGTTTTTTTTCCGTTTCCTGCACTTTGTTATTCTTCTGGTTATTTCTCTACAGTGTCTAATGAACCTGACGTCTCACACATTCACAGAAAACAGTTTACTTCTGCGTTGAAAAAAAAGGTTGATAACAGCCTCTGTGTGTGTTTCTTCAAGAGAGCATCCATTATACACCTGTGTTATTATTTCTTTGTTTTTATTAATGTGTAATCATAATTACTGATCATTTCATTGTTCCATTTAATCAAATAATCATTTATTCATTTTTATTATTTAGTATTTCACTTATTTTACTTGTTCTTGCTGTGCTTTCAGTTGTTGTTTTAACATGATTGTTTGGTTTCAAGTAAGAGAATGTCTCCATTTCAAGGTTTTTAACATCACATGTTGATTTTCTTTAATACAGTTCTAGGTACACGGCTGAATACGGCTTTGTGAACTGGTTTTGGGTATCAGACAGAACAAGATGGATGTCTCAGGATCTGATAAAGTGACTGGATGGAGATCTGTTCTAACAGTCACATGCTCAGACAAACAGCTAAATGTAGTGTTACATCAGGAATGGACTTGAATAAGACCCTCATGCAGAGAGCAATAGAGACACCAGAACACAAATATTCATGATTCTGCTTAGTTAAAAACACAGAATTATATTAGACCCTTATGATTTCACTCTGTCCCTCACATGCTTATATATTAAAATATGAACCTCACGAACAGAAGGCTGCTTTCAATTTCAAATGCTGACGCGCGCTTTGTTTGTGACGACTGCTCGTGCATGCCGCTGTGCGCTACTCAGTGTAAGTGGTTTAATGGACTTGCGTCTCAAAATGTTTTATGATGCAAAATTAATGTAAACATAACCAAGTTAATAATATTAGGGCTGTCACCCGTCCCTTAAAATAAGGAATCGTCCCGTATTTAAGGTGAATGATTTGTCCAGTATTTACAAAAAGCCTAACACATATTTGAATAAACAAATAAGTATTTTGCACTATAAGTTATATAAGTTTATAATACTAATATAAATTATAATTAAACAATGAAATTTAATAAGAAGTAGGCTATAAGATAATTTGATTTTGGTTTTGTTTTGTTTTTTTTGTTTGCGACGGAGTCTCCAGAACGCGCGCCATTAAAGCCCTTTCACACGAGCGCAGCACGCGGTAAACAAACTTGCGCGGATATAAAACATTAGGAGCTCACATCTGCCCTCTGAACACAAGAATCTCCAAATGTAGCGCTGAACGGGAAAGTTATCAATGTGTCTGTTCAGTAACTAATGATGAAAGCAGAGAGACATTTCAGCTGTTCACGGTGGACTGTCTGACTTAAAGAGACAGTTCACCCAAAAATGTAAATTGTGTCCTCGTTTACACACCCACAGGTTGTTCTAAACCTGTAATAATATGTTTCTTCTGTTGAACATAAAAGAAGATACTTTAAATAATGTGGGTAACCAGACAGTTTCTGGTCTCCAATGACTCTGATGTTTTGTTTTTTACCTTACTATGGAAGTTACGACCATCAAGCTGTTTAGTTGAGACACATTCTTCAAAGTATTTTCTTTTGTGATCAACAGAAGAAAGAACTTTATGCAGGTTTAGAACAGCCTGGCTAAATTATGACTACTTTCATTTTTGTGTGAATCATACCATTAAAGTGACAGACACATCCGTGCTTCTAAAGGTATAGGCCTATTGTTTTATTAACATTATTATATTCCATACATTATCAGAGCTTGGTAAACATAATTATTATATTTGTAGATATGATTAGAAAGGTAAATTAATATATTATAATTAATGTTATGCCCCATTCATTAATTTATTATTGATATTAATCATAAATATATACCTAATAAATAATCATATATGTCATAAACAATTTGGCATTTTAAAAAGTTTTGAAAAATGTAAATTTTTTAGATAAAAATGGGACAAATAATAATTACATAATATTGTAGTCCTAATTGAAGCATGTTTGAAGCATGAAGTTGAACATGTTTTCTCATGGTTTATTGTTGAGCTCTGAGTTCTTCACTGATCATTTGTGTCCTTCACTCTGAAAATCATTCACAGTTCTTGAATGGAAGACGTTCAGATAATCTTAAATACTGAAAGCACTCTTTGTTTGTTGTTTGTAATATGTTTCTATGTTCCTCTTTATTATTTGCTACTTGCTTGAATGTTTTGAAGTTATATTAGTTTAAAATTCTTAACATACAACTGTTTTAATTATATATTTAATGTTGTGATTATTTTTTAATTTAATATATTTTTTTTGTTTGTTTATGTAAATGTAAGGATTGTAAGATTATCAAGTCGGTAAACTAATTAATTAATAAAGGGAAAAAAGTAGATCAAGAATTGTTCTGGAATCGGATCGTGACTCCCAGAATCTGAATCTGAATCAGATCGGATCGTGAGGTGACTAAAGATTCCCACCCCCACTAGAAAGTGTTAAGTGTTCCTGTTCCTGTAGGATTTACTTGTTAAAAGACTGTTTCTTGATCTTTCTATCATCATGCACCTCATTACAATCATGACAGACGTCACAGTTAGCTGTTTCTGTTCATGCAGCAGGTTCTCAATGTGGATGTGAGTCACTTCAGTTATAATATACAGTTGTGACTCTAATTCAGTGGTTCTTAATCCTGGTTCTGGGGATGTGTCTGGATGTGGTTCTGCACGTCTCTCTTATTTAACACCTGATTGTGTGATTAACAGAGAGCTAGATGAACTGAACTGAGTGAGTCAGATAAATGAGACATAAATGTTCAGATCGGGTCTCCAGCAGCAGGATTAAGAAGCACTAATAACTGAACTGTGTGTGAATCTAACTCTATTCAGCTTTCTAAAACAAGTTTTAAAATCAATAATAACTGCACAATATCTGTCATATAAAGCAGGCTTAACCAAACTGAGGTTTGTGAGAGAACTGCAGGAGGTTGTGAGTTGATGAAAAGCTAATAATTAAATCTTAAATAAATAAACAAACAAACAAAGAAATAAATAAATAAATAAATAAATAAATAAATAAATAAATAAATAAATAAAAACAAAACACAAACGTATAAAATGTTTAATTTGTTTATCTGCATGTCATGTGACCATTAACTAGGGCTGGGTATTATTACTATATATATATTTCATATCAGTCGATATCGATATTATCACGATAGTTGTCAAATTTCATTTCTTTCAAGTTTAAAGGCAGATTTTTGCTCCAATTTGAAAGTTGTAAAAAACAGACGTCTTATTGTGGTTTTAAACTATTCTTTATGATCAGAACATGACAAACACTTCATTTTTGAATTCTTTACACTTTTACAGCTTTTTACTTAACAAAATAAATATCTAAATAGAAAAAATATAATCTTACTGTTTCAAATCAAGAAACAGGTTTGTGTTCCCTGATAATATTTATAATTTGTTTTTCTTTATTTTTCTCCTAGAAACACACATTTGATAGTAGCTTGAGTTAGGATGCAGATGTAGATTTATGTTCATTATCAAAATCAGTAATATCTGTAAAAACTGTAGCAATCTCATATGATGAAATTTAATTCTGACTGTTTGAGGTGCTTTTAACCATTGGTCTTCCATAGTAGCATACAATTAGATCATGATAATCAATTAAAACCACAATTATAGCGCCTCAGTACCATGAAAAAAATGGAATATGGCTTCTAGGTATTTGTATAAAAACTACACGAATGTCTAAATACATTTAGTTTAGGCTAAATACTAGCTTGATCACAAAATTACTGTAATTATATTACATTATTCCTCCTTCAATACATTTAATACACGTCTACATTGATAATATAATAGAATTCGACACAAATATTGAGATTTGTGACACAATACCATGGTGCAGTTAGTGGTACTACAGTAAATCTATGGTAAATGATGGTGATTTGTAGATTAAAAGTCTTCTCACTGTGGTTGCGCACAGTATTTCTGCTGTTCGTCAGCGCTGTATCATCTGGCTGGAAACAGAGTTATTTGTGCTCTTCGCTGAATTCAAGAACTTCACTCTGGATCTCACAGCAGCAATGTTTGATCGAGATTCATCAGCGAGTAACGCATCTGCTCTTGTGAAGCTCGCGCCGCTGTTTAACTCTGACCCGAGCGGATAAACGGTCCTAGTGACGCGCTTTAAATGACGAGCGCTCTTTCGTTCCGCGTTTGCCTCATAAACATTGTATCGAGCATTTATCAAACTTTTATTATCGTTTATCGAGGAAATTTATATCGCGCGATAATTATCGATATCTATTTATCATCCAGCCCTACCATTAACTGATATTAGAGAACAGTGAACATGCAACTGTTGTTAAATTATTGAAATTCAGGCGTATTTCAAGAAAATATTTTGCATTCAACTTAAAATAAAATGAAATGGAAAAAAGTTAGTCTTTGAGTCGCGCACAAAGACTAAAGACCCTTTCAAGACTGATAACTTTAAAGACAACTGTAACTACAAAGTTTTCGTAGTAGTTTTAACTCTAAGAGAACAGCGGAGTCACACCACAAAAATAACAATAACACAGGAATTATATCATTGATTGATTTTCAGTTATAAAAACTCTGACAGCAAATCTGAATCCAACTTTAAAGAGCATAAAGCAATCTTTATGATTTTGAGAGGTTTGTGTATTCTGTTGTATTCACAGATCATACAATCACAGACTGTACAACATTTACATAATTTAAGAGTTTAAAAAGTGCAGTTAGGTCATGTGACCGTTTGAGTAACTATTGTTGTATGATGTGATTTGTTTCTCATGAAGAAATAGGAAGAATAGAGCTGAATATTGAGCTGAATTTGGTAAACAGTAAGAGTTTTCCATTTTGATCAAAACCACAGTCTCTCAGATGGACATGTGATCATAACAGAGTGAGTTTATGAGGACAATGATATTTAACTCACCCTTCACAGTGAGAGAAACAGCAGAGCTTGATTTTGATGAGTTTAGTCTTTTATCTCTCTGTCCTCTACACCAGAACTGACCCGCATCAGATGTAGTTACTGCTGTGATAGTGAGAGTGTCTGTGTTTACAGTGTAACGCTCAGACGTCTGTAACATTACACTGCCTTTATACCACTCATATCTCCACTCATATGTCTGGTAATATGTCCAGTCATATCTCCGGTCATATTTCAGGCCATTTCTCTGTCTCCAGTCACTGTGAGACTCAATCACACACATCAGATTGACTGTCTCTCCAGTGAATACAGGACTGTCTGGAGTCACAGTCAGTGTAGATGTTGGTAAATCTGTGAAGAAAGACAAAAATATGAAGTGACTCAAACAGCTCTTTCAGGGAACAAATATTTTGTAAATGTATTATAAATCTACTAAATAATTATTTATGTCATATTTCATAATATTGGTTCTGTTTTATTTGTGTACTGTCATTAGTTTTCTCATTTCAGTTTTTTGAGGAGGCTCTGTTTAAGTCATGAAGGATCTCAGGAATCTCAATCTATCTTATTTTTCTCGTAAGAGCGCTGCAGTTTAATGTGTCTGGTTTACAGTGTCATTCACATCTGTCTATTTTTTGCTACAAAACAGCTTGTTTTGCTGCTTGTTATTGCAAACTGGTGTCCCACCATTATTTATATATTATTTTAATATATTATCTTAATTATGAACACACTGGTTTGTAGTGCACACAGTTTTTTTTCCGTTTACTGCACTTTGTTATTCTTCTGGTTATTTCTCTACAGTGTCTAATGAACCTGACGTCTCACACATTCACAGAAAACAGTTTACTTCTGTGTAGAAAAAAATAAGGTTGATAACCACCTCTGTGTGTGTTTCTTTAAGAGAGCGTCCATTATACATCTGTGTTATTATTTTCTTTGTTTTTATTTATGAGTAATCATAATTATTGATCATTTCACTGTTCCATTTAATCAAATAATAATTTATTAATTTTTATTATTTAGTATTTCACGTATTTTACTTGCTCTTACAGTGCTTTCAATTGTTGTTTAACATGATTGTTTGGTTTCAAGTAAGAGAATGTCTCCATTTCAAGGTTTTTAACATCACATGTTGATTTTCTTTAATACAGTTCTAGGTACACGGCTGAATACGGCTTTGTGAACTGGTTTTGGGTATCAGACAGGACAAGATGGATGTCTCAGGATCTGATAAAGTGACTGGATGGAGATCTGTTCTAACAGTCACATGCTCAGACAAACAGCTAAATGTAGTGTTACATCAGGAATGGACTTGAATAACACCCTCATGCAGAGAGCAATAGAGACACCAGAACACAAATATTCATGATTCTGCTTAGTTAAAAATACAGAATTATATTAGACCCTTACGATTTCACTCTGTCCCTCACTACATGTATTTAAAATGTTTTAATTACTGAATTTTAAGATGTAATGAATTTTATTTCAGTTAATTTCAATTAATAAACAAAGAAGTTTGAATGTGTGACCTTCAGGATTCACCATATTTCATGTTAAATTAAATCTGTCTAAACTTTCACTTGCATTGATCTACAGATGATACAGTAACTTTCTACAATAATTATTGTTGCAGTTTTGTATTGTGATATATTGTGACACAACATATTGTTGTACTTCTAGAAAGTCTCTCTGTAATGAAGCGGCTGATGAAAGGTGGTCTATGTTTTGGAGCAGCGCCTGGGTTTTAAAGATGTTTTATTATGTGTTCTTTGGCTGCTTATATTTTTTCCTATTATTTTTCGGTTGCCTTATTCTTTGTGAGGATAAATCCAGAGAATATTACATAATGCACTGTAAAAAGTCATAAGACAGGAGAAATGGATACATCTCAGCATCATTAAACTGTGTGTAAATGAATCTAAATGTCACATCAGCTGCTTCAGTTTCTTTCTGCAGTGGAAATATCATTTTAATTGATATTGATTTAATTTGATTGGTAACAGCCCTGTAGTGTCTTCTCAAATTCTTACATTTTATTAATAATTAAGTTAATGTAATATGAAAGATGATGCATACAAGTAGGTTTTACTGTGCAATGGTCAACTTGAATCATATAAAATGTAATTTACCAAATATAAGAGAAATGTGTGAAATAACATCCTCTATAACTCCTGATGGCAGACCCCAGACAGAACAACACATTTTTTTTATTATTCATTTTTATTTTCAAACACATGTAATATTGCTCACTTTTTAGTTAGGTGATTTGAATATATAATGTGTGTGTGTGTGTGTGTGTTTGTGTGTGTGTGTGTGTGTGTGTGTGTGTGTGTGTGTGTGTGTCATTTGCCTCAAAGTTATTCATATGTTTGTACATTGTTATATAGTAAAATGTACTTTAAAGGACATCAGGAAGTTTTTTTTTTTTTTTTTTTTTAGTCTTTTCCATTTTTACATAATTCATGGAAAATTTGCCATGCTAAGTGAAAAATTTCACCTGGTAGAAAAACAAACGCTATTAAAATGAATGTCATGTTTCCAATATGGCCACTAGATGGAAGCAGATGATAATTTATGGTATCCTTTACCATTTCCACTCTGTGATATAGTTCTTTTCCCGTTTTGCTATTGGGTTTATATTTAGACATTATAAAATCACTATTATAACATTTAAACATATCATATCATAAGTTCAGCATTGTTTTGTATTGAAGTATGAAGTAGCAAGAGTTTTCAACTCATTGAATCTATACCTGAATTACACAGATGGTCTATTTTGAATTTACAATGGCAATTTTCATTGAAAAGTGGCTGGTTTGTATCCGTGTTTAAAATCTCTCAGTTTCTCTAAAATGTAAATCAAATGCCCATTCACAAACATGTTTATTTATTCTTCCTGAGCAATAGAGATACTCAGAAATGAACTGATATTAAGCCAGGATGTCTTCATAGGGGTGGCCAGGGAGGGGCAAGCAACCAGTCTGGGGTGGCACAGAAATCATCATTACTTCAAATAGTTAGGATTTGACTGTAAAGTAGTGGACTGTTTTAGTGCCTAAAATACAACCAAATACAATTAATTTGTACTTAATTGTAATTGAGATAGTTGTGAATTGCATCAAGTAATACTGAGTGAATGACAATATTTTAGGGCTGTCAAATGATTAATCACGATTAATCACATCCAAAATAAAAGTTTTGTTTACATAATATATGTATGTGTACAGGGTATATTTATTATGTATATATAAATACACACACATAAATTATATATTTAGAAAATATTTACATGTATATACATTTATATATTTATATTCTTATATTTTATATTATATATAAATATATTTAATATATAAACATAACATATTCTTCTGAAAAATATATACATGCATGTGTGTGTATTTATATATACATAATAAATATACACAGTATACACACATATATTATGTAAACAAAACTTTTATTTTGGATGTGATTAATCGTGATTAATCATTTGACAGCCCTACAATATTTGTATTATTTTTCTATTACCTAGGCTCCAGGTATTTTAATAAAAGGGCTCACTGTAGCTTTATTGCTCAGTAATCTTGGTTCTGGGTCTTAACACCAAAATCTTGTTCTCCATCATTGCACAGGCCTGCTCATGAATGAGACATGCAGATAACTAAAGTCAACATTCACTGAACTTTATATTATCAATCAACTCATCAGTCATCAGTCAATGTTTAACATTCTGTTAGTTGTCAAAATGAACTCATTGCAGCACTTTTGTCATACCTAATTTGAGCTCTGTATAAAGGAAAATAATGTAAGAATGTAAAATGAGTTATTTTATGAATTTAAATATGGTTTAATTTTCTTTTCATTATCATACTTTACAAATTAACGAAAAATTAGGGCATATTTTCTACTACATTTAACTGTACTGTGCTCACATTTGGTCTACTTGTGCATTAAATTATAATTTAAAAAAAAATATCTCAGTAGGCTGCATTCATTTGAGAGACGTTCTTAAATGTAGTGCACATATACAGTTTTGCAGCTTTAATCTCCATTTTGGTAATTTCGTGAATTAACTGACAATGTATGCTCGCAGTTTCTAGTGCGGTTTATTTCTGAAGTGAGCGTGCGTCTCATATTCACGTACAGTTGAAGAGCGCGCGCCTTGAGCAGTAAAAGCTCTGTCGGGACAGGAAAGTTTGTTTTACTAACATATAACATCATCTCATCAGACCGCAGTTCCCTGCTGTTCTACTGAAGCTCTTTTGGCACCTGCTGCCTATCTTTTCCGCGCTTGTTTGCTGAGGGCAGCTGAAGCGCGTCTGAAAAGTCTCCTGTTTGTTTCTTGTGGTCGCAAAGAGATCTGGGCTGAGTTTCCCAAAAGCTTCGTAAGCCTAAGTTCGTAAAAAAGATCGTACGACTGATCTTAATATTACGGTCTGTTTCCCAAAATCATCGTAACTTAAGTAGCACTTGAAAATCATCGTAGATCTACGAGTGCTCTGGAGTAATCATAAAGTGAAGTGCATCGTAAGAAGACAGATTTATGCGCTCACCTGCAGGACAATCCGAAGATTACACCTTTAACTTGATTCAAGTGCAATGTGATTATAATATAAGGATTTGATTGTGCTTTATTGTACACTTTATTACTCGTTTTGTAAAAGTTAATTTATAAATGGAATAACTAAAAAGGGCAGAAAAAATAGAAATACATATATAAATTAAATGACTGAATAAAAAATAAAATAAAAAAAGTAATGGTAACACTTTATAATAATGTTCTGTTAAGTCATTTATAAATTATTAGTTAATGATGAACTTATCATTTACAAAACATGACTATACATTCATAAATGATTAATAAGTTAACATTTTAGTAATGTTTTATTAATTCAGTTATAAGTCACTTATAAGTTATTAGTTAAATGATGAACGAATCATTTACAAAACATGATTATATGTTCATAAATGATTAATGAGTGGTATAC
Source organism: Cyprinus carpio (assembly GCF_018340385.1). Classification (NCBI taxonomy): domain Eukaryota; kingdom Metazoa; phylum Chordata; class Actinopteri; order Cypriniformes; family Cyprinidae; genus Cyprinus; species Cyprinus carpio. The sequence continues at coordinate 45,499,615 of NC_056578.1, forward strand.
TAACGATTTACAAATGTGTTGTAAGTTATCTAAAAAAAAAAATTAATCATGAAATAAATCAAACGGATCATTAGTAGATGGTTTATAAGTTATTAGTTGATACATTATTTATCACTTATAAATCATTGAAGTATTTCTGTCAAAATTGTTTTGTATAATTATCTCAATAAACAATTATTAATCATGAACAAATGATGAATAAACCATTAGTAAATGATCAGTATATGATTTATTGGCAAATTTGTTAGCTTGTCTGTGTTCATAAGCACAAACATGCAGGTATGCTAAAGCACTATTTTAAGAAGAGTAATTCATTTGTTTTGAAGTTAATAAACATGTATAAATGTCTTAGTCAGATGATTCCAGTGGCTTGTGTTAAATCCTTTCACTCATCAGCACAGACTTGTGTTCTGTGTGGAGTGTGTGGATCTAGTGATGAAGTGAACCCCTTCCACTGAAGCTCACATCAGGTGCACAGAGTTACAGACCCCATGTGTGTCACAGAAGACAGCTGTCTATACCCTCACCAGTCAGTACTTAGTACACACTACACAGTGTTCAACACCTGTTATAGATGATGTGTAAACACAGGAATAAATCATTTACAAAGCTTTCTGCATCCCCTGATCTAAAGTGTAAACTATTCATCACTTGTAAATGTGTTACATATCACTTGCAGATCTTTATAAATTATGTACAAACTGCAGTTGGTAAATTTACCATGTATTTGCCATATGCAAAGGTTCTGGTATACCTTTCAGTTACAGGATATACAAATCTATACAAATCCCTTATATGATATTTAAATTATATTTTGTTATGCAAATATATTTTTTACTATTATATAGATATCTTTGAGCCTCTAACTCACTCCTTATACACGACGTTTTAGCCACTTCCCAAAAATAAAAACGCAATATAGATATATTGACAGTGACTATTATCTTAGTTTAATATACTATTGTATAAAAAAGATCATTTTAAGCTCCATACTCCACCCTATAATCTTAAACATAACCATTTTTGACAATATACAAAGTGTAACAGGCAGATAAATGTACGTTAGTCACAATAATTTATTTAAAACATTACAAAAAGCAGTATAAAGAACAGATAAAACGACGCGTGTGCTACATTACCAGTGATCTGACAGCAAAACAATTTTGTGTGAGTTACAGTATGAAATTAAAATGTTTAATCGTTGCAAACATTCTCCTGATCTGCATTTCCATCCTTCAAAGCGTCACACCGCATCTCACTCAACACAATTCAGCATGTCGCAAACAATCTATGGTGGTCGCAAATCACAAGTGACAGCCAATAAGGAGCGAGGTTTGACGTCACTGCCGCAAACCAGTGTCGTTGTGTTGAAGCACCAATTTTGAAAGTTTTAACGGATGAGACGGCAGCTATGTACTGTTATTAATGTATAATGATTATATTACGGAAAACAAATCTTTTTCTCACACGGTGGTATCGTACGACTTCTGAAGACTTGGAATAAAATGCACAAAATAATGGACTACGTTTATGGTGCGTTTTCATGTTATGGTGAGCAGCTGTCCCATGTGTTTTAAATTTATTTTTAATCAATTATGTGCTGATTAAATGGTGGCAGAGTGTTAATTTATTTATTTTGAAAAATTAAGTTCAAGCTTGGGTAAAGTGTCGGAATGAGATGGATCATGTAACAGGAAGATCTACAAATGATATGTAACACATTTACAAGTGATGAATAGTTTACACTTTAGATCAGGGGATGCAGAAAGTGTTATACATGACTTGTATACATTTACAAATAATTTGTAACAGGTAAGAAAGGCCTGCAAGTGATATGTAACACATTTACAAGTGATGGATAGTGTACACTTTAGATCAGGGGATGCAGAAAGCTTTGTAAATGATTTATTCCTGTGTTTACACATCATCTATAACAGGTGTTGAACACTGTGTAGTGTGTACTAAGTACTGACTGGTGAGGGTATAGACAGCTGTCTTCTGTGACACACATGGAGTCTGTAACTCTGTGCACCTGATGTGAGCTTCAGTGGAAGGGGTTCACTTCATCACTAGATCCACACACTCCACACAGAACACAAGTCTGTGCCGATGAGTGAAAGGATTTAACACAACCCACTGGAATCATCTGACTAAGACATTTATACATGTTTATTAACTTCAAAACAAATGAATTACTCTTCTTAAAAAATAGTGCTTTAGCATACCTGCATGTTTGTGCTTATGAACACAGACAAGCTAACAAATTTGCCAATAAATCATATACTGATCATTTACTAATTGTTTATTCATCATTTGTTCATGATTAATAATTGTTTATTGAGATAATTATACAAAACAATTTTGACAGAAATACTTCAGTGATTTATAAGTGATAAATAATGTATCAACTAATAACTTATAAACCATCTACTAATGATCATTTTGATTTATTTCATGATTAAATTTTTTTTAGATAACTTACAACACATTTGTAAATCGTTAGTATACCACTCATTAATCATTTATGAACATATAATCATGTTTTTTTAAATGATTTGTTCATCATTAACTAATAACTTATAAGTGACTTATAACTGAATTAATAAAACATTACTAAAATGTTAACTTATTACTTATTAATCATTTATGAATGTATAGTCATGTTTTGTAAATGATTAGTTCATCATTAACTAATAATTTATAAATGACTTATAACAGAACATTATTATAAAGTGTTACAGGACCCGGAAGTATATTATATATTATTATGTAAAGTATAATATTACACACTTTAATATAATATAATATAATTAATATAATATAATATAATATAATATAATCTATGACATTTCAGCACTTGACAAACGGACAGCGACTCCTCTAAGCAGCACTTAAAGCACGGATACCTGCGATTGTGTTAAGTGCATTTTTGGGAAACACACGTGAAACAATAACGAACGATCGTAAAATGACTTGCAGAAAACGCTCTTAAAAGGATAGTTCACCCAAAAATGAAAATTATGTCATTAATGACTCACCCTCATGTCGTTCCAAACCCGTAAGACCTCCGTTCATCTTCGGAACACAGTTTAAGATATTTTAGATTTAGTCCGAGAGCTTTCTGTTCCCTCCATTGAGAATGTATGTACGGTATACTGTCCACGTCCAGAAAGGTAATAAAAACATCTTCAAAGTAGTCCATGTGACATCAGAGGGTCCGTTAGAATTTTTTGAAGCATCGAAAATACATTTTGATTCAAAAATATCAATAACTACGACTTTATTCAGCATTGACTTCTCTCCTGGGTCTGTTATGAGCGCGTTCACAGCACATCCGGTTCGCGAACGAATCACTCGATGTAACGGAATCTTCTTGAACCAGTTCACCAAATCGAACTGAATCGTTTTGAAACGGTTCGCGTCAACAATAAGCATTAATCCACAAATGACTTAAGCTGTTAACTTTTTTAACATGGCTGACACTCCCTCTGAGTTCAAATAAACCAATATCCCGGAGTAATTCATTTACTCAAACAGTACACTGACTGAACCGAGCCAGATAACGAACGAAACATTGACTCGTTCTCGAGTCAAGAACCGTTTCTGTCGGACGCGTCCGGTTCGAGAAGCGAGGAGCTGATGATACTGCGCATGCGTGAAGCAGACTGACACACAGCGTGTCTGAACCGAACTGGTTCTTTTGATGATTTATTCTGAACTGATTCTGTGCTAATGTTATGAGCGCGGGTAAACCGAAGGCTTCAATCAAGGGCAATCATCGCCAATGAAGTCATTACGTCGAGCTCAAAAGAACTGGTGAACCGTTTTCGGCAACCGGTTTATCAAACTGTCCGAAAGAACCGGTTCGCGGAAAAGAACAGAACTTCCCATCACTACCCGGTGATCCGAAAACCGATGCAACCGGTTGCTTGACTCGAGAACGAGTCAATGTTTCGTTCGTTATCTGGCTCGGCTCGTGTTCATCTTCACTTCTCTCTTCACAGCAGTTCAGTCAGTGTACTGTTTGAGTAAATGTTTGTTGAACATAAAAGAAGATACTTTAAATAATGTGGGTAACCAAACAGTTTCTGGTCCCCAATGACTCTGATGTTTTGTTTTTTACCTTACTATGGAAGTTACGACCATCAAGCTGTTTAGTTGAGACACATTCTTCAAAGTATTTTCTTTTGTGATCAACAGAAGAAAGAAGTTTATGCAGGTTTAGAACAGCCTGGGTAAATTATGACTACTTTAATTTTTGTGTGAATCATACCATTAAAGTGACAGACACATCCGTGCTTCTAAAGGTATAGGACTATTGTTTTATTAACATTATTATATTCCATTCATTATCAGAGCTTGGTAGACATAATTATTATATTTTTTGATATGATTAGAAAGGTAAATTAATATATTATAATTAATGTTATGCCCTATTCATTATAGTATTTATTATTGATATTAATCATAATATATACCTAATAAATAATCATATATGTCATAAATAAACAACTCCAGTTGTACAAACAGGTTTCGTTTTGAAAAATGTAAATTGTTTAGATAAAATGGGACAAATAATAATTACATAATATTGTAGTCCTAATTGAAGCGAATTAATGTAATATGTTTCTATGCTCCTCTTTATTATTTGCTACTTGCTTGAATGTTTTGAAGTTATATTAGTTTAAAAATCTTAACATACAACTGTTTTAATTATATTTTTCAAGTTGTAATTATTTTTAAATGTACTAAATTACTTATATAAGGATATGCAAATGTAAGGATTGTAAGATTATCAAGTCGGTTAAACTAATAATTAATAAGGGGGAAAAAGTAGATCAAGAATTGTTCTGCAATCGTATCGTGACTCCCAGAATCTGATCGGATCGATCTGTGAGGTGACTAAGATTCCCACCCCCTACTAGAAAGTGTTAAAGATGGAGACATTCACTGGAAAATCTTTAATATTACAATTTACATGACATTAAATGAGAACCTCCTAAAAAAAACTTTTGTAAGGGTTTTTGTTCTGTTTTAAATGTAGTTTTCAGTGTTCCTGTTTTCCGTTTTTGTTGGGTACCTGAGTTCCCTAGTTAGTGTTTCTTGATTGTTAGTTAGTTCCACACATCTGTTCTGTTATTTCATGATTACACTCTTTCTAGTATTTAAGCACTTAGTTTTCCCAGTTCTCTGTCTGTTCTCTTCTTAGTTGTGGTTTGTATATTCTTACTATTATACTATATATATTTCATATCAGTCGATATCAATATTATGATAATAGTTGTCAAATTTTATTTCTTTCAAGTTTAAAGGCAGATTTTTGCTCTAATATGAAAGTTGTAAAACCAGACGTCTTATTGTGGTTTTAAACTATTCTTTATGATCAGAACATGACAAACAACTTAATTTTTGAATTCTTTACACTTTTACCAGCTTTACAGACTTAACAAAATAAATATCTTCATAGAAAAAAAAAAAAAATCTTAGTTATGCATGTTATAATGAGTAACTGTTTCAAATCAAGAAACAGGTTTGTGTTCCCTGATAATATTTATTATTTATTATTTGTTGTTTTCTCCTAGAAACACACATTTGATAGTAGCTTGAGTTAGGATGCAGATGTAGATTTATGTTCATTATCAAAATCAGTAATATCTGTAAAAATTGTAGCAATCTCATATGATGAAATTTAATTCTGACTGTTTGATGTGCTTTTAACCATTGGTCTTTCATAGTAACATACATTTAGATCATGATAATCAATTAAAACCACAATTATAGCGCCTTAATACCATGAAAAAATAAAATATGGAAAATGGCTTCTAGGTATTTGTATAAAAAAACAGTCTAATAGGGACGTGGTACGAGATCTCGCGAGATCCGATGTGTCCTGCGAGATCCGGCTGGTCTCGTGAGAATGTGACGATATTCTCGCAAAACAATTTTTAGTCTACATCAGAGCTGCACAATTAATCGTTTAAAGATCGCGATCTCAATTCAAACACACACGCAATCTTATTCCTGAAAGACAATGATTCAGCTGTGTCTATTACAACTGTTTCACATCGCGAGCGTGAGAAGCACGTTTTGTTGCCCATGTTAATGAATCATTCATGCTGCTGCTGATCCAGAAAGAGCAACACAAAAAGTCTTACAAAAGTAAAGTGACGTTGACTTACCCCTTTTAAAACCACACATAAGTATTTCTGTGCTACAGACATTTAGTTTAACATAAGTACTGGGATAGTTTAATAGTTTTGGGTGTAAAACACTTATTTTCTACAGTCTATCTTTCAAAACGAAAGTATCTTACACGTGTGTTATTGTAACGCTTACACTCTTCCTCCAGCAAGGTGGCGACGTTTTAAAAAAAGTATTTGTCATTGAATCATTCATTCAGGAGATTCCAGTAGTGACTTTATTAATTAAGACACTGACTCCATTTATTTATTTATTTTTAATTTTGTTCAAATTAATATTTTTTTAAAGACTTAAGCGATTAACATTTTGTCAAAACCACTAGTAAATTGATTTATTTGTTTTAGTTTTTCTAATCTTTTTTTTTCTTCAGAATTGTGAGATAATCGTGATCTCCAATTTATATATATATATAAAACATGATTCTCAATTTATCCAGAATCGTGCCGCTCGGTAGTTACATGTTTTGTTTTACTGCTGTATATAATAGACATATTATATTATATAGATATAATGAAGTTTAATTTCATAAAGCACTAGTTGCTTTCACAAATGCACCTACATTTTATTGCATTTGGTGTTTTTCAGCTAAAGAAGACACAGACTATTTTTCCCCAATATATTTCATCATTGAGGATTTCTTTTAAAAAAAGTTTAAAAATCTCATCTCGTCTCATTTCGCAGGATAAGTGTCTCGTCACACACCCTAATATATATATATATATATATATATCATAATATATAGTGACACACACACATATACTTACATTCTATCTAAAGGGAGGAATAATACCGTCTCGTTTTGTAGGATAAGTGTCTCGTCGCACAACTAATATATATATTCACACATCTTGTTTCACATGATGAATAGGCTGGATCAGCATTAAGAGTGTAAACAGTAAGAGTTTTCCATTTTGATCAAAACCAGTTTCTCAGTTGGAAATGTGATCATAACAGAGTGAGTTTATGAGGACAATGATATTTAACTCACCCTTCACTGAGAGAGAAACAGAGCTTGATTGTGATGAGTTTGGTCTTCCATCTCTCTGTCCTTTACACATGTACTGACCCGCATCAGATGTTTCAGGTGTTTTTGTGTTTAAAGTGTATGTGTTTACAGTTTTGTGCTGATCTTTATACCACTCATATCTCCAGTCACTGTGATCAGAGTTTTATCTCACACGCTTCAGACTCACACTGCCTCAGACTGTCCGGAGCCTCTCTCTCCATGAATACAGGACTGTCTGGAGTCACAGTCATCCGGTTTCTTTTGTAGATCTGGGGTAATCTGTGAAGAAAGACATTTCTGTTCCCTTTTTTTTCTTTTTCCTTTTTTTTCAAAAATATAAACAGCTATTTTCAATGGAAAGATTACTTTGTAAATGTGTTTACAAAACAATATAGTTTATACATGAACCCGTAACATGTAATTTCATAATGCTGGTGTTTTATGTATGTCCAGTGATAAGTTTTCTGATCTCGGTTTATTTGAGGAGGCTGTGTCTCCGTCATGAAGCATCTCAGGATTCTCAATAACAGTCTCTGTGTGTGTTGCTTCAAGAGAGTGAACATCTGTGCTATTACTTTCTTTTCTTTTTTCTTTTTCTTTTATTCATGTATAATCAAAATCATTTATCATTTAGTTATTCAGTTTAATTCATTATTCATTTGTATTATTTTACTTACTTCACCTGCTTGTGCAATGCTTGCTATTGTTGTTGAATCTTATGATTGTTTGGTTTCAAAACATATTTGCCTCCGTGAGAAAGAGAACAGCTCTGTCTCAGGATCTGATAAAGTGACTGGATGGAGATACTTCACCTGCTTGTGCAGTTTTCACATGCTTTTGTGTAATCTCAGACAGACAACAGCTAAATGTATGTTGTGACATCAGGAATGATTATATTTTTAGACTTGAATAAGACCCTCATGCAGAGAGCAATAGAGACACCAGAACAGAAATAATGTGATTCTGCTTAGTTATAAAATACAGAATTATATAAGACCCTTATGATTTCACTCTGTCTCTTACTACATGCATTTGAAAAAGTGTGTCTTTAAATGTTTACTGAATTTTATAAGTTTTTATAATTATTATTAATTACATTATTAATAAACGTAAGAAGCTTGAATGTGTTATCTTCTGGATTCCACCACATTTGATCTGTACTCCCCATTATCGGACCATATTTCATGCTAAATTAAATCTGGTCTAAACTTTTATTTTGGTTGCAACACACTCAGATGTACTACAGACGACTTTGTAATACTGTCACATTTTTTGTATTGTGATGTTATGACACAACATGTTGTTCCCAAAGAAAGTAGTGGGTGACATTTTATAATTGAACAAAAAAGAACGATGCATCAGCGATTCTCTCTCTGATCTGAAATTTCGAATCGACTCTGATTTCTGAGGCTTAGCATTTATTTTTAAACCCACTGGACTAATAATATTTAAAATATATGACGATGGAACCTCACTAAACAGAAGGCTGCTTTAGACCACGTTTATATTATCAAATAAAAAAATCACATTATGGAGTAATATAAAATGATAAATTTTTGCATTACATAATTTTCCTCGATAGTTGACGCGCGCTTGTTTTGTGACGACTGCTCGTCAGCATGTGGCTTGTGCGCGACTCAGTGTAAGTCTGCATTTTTAATGGACTTGCGCTACTTCTCAAAATGTTTTATATATTGATAACAAATTAATGTAACTACACAGCCAGTCAATCGCGAGAAATATTAGGGCTGATGCTCACCCGTCCCCTTAAACAATAAGGAATCGTCCGATCGTCCCGTATTTTGAGGTAAAATGATTTGTCCAGTCAATTTTACTGCATGAGGATGATCTTGTGTTGTCTGTTTTTTAAGAAAAAGTTCCAACACCTATTTAAATAACAAATAAGTATTTTGCACTGGTAGGGATGTGTGGTGCACATATCAGTGTATATAATAAGTTTATAATACTTTGTTTCCACGTTACACAAACAACCCCTAGGACCATTAAAATAGATCTAGAGTTCGATATTAATTCAGCTTCACCAAGTCCGACGGAGTCTCCAGAACTGACCTGCTGACTTTGCACCATTGAAGCCCTTTCAACACGATGCGCAGCACTGGCGGTAAACAAACCTGCGCGGATTCGAAAACATCGAGGGGAGCTCATCACATCTCTCGTCCCTCTGAACACAAGACTCTCCAAATGTAGCCGCTGAACTCCGGGACACAAAAGTTACTGTCAATGTGTCTCTCTTTCAGTAACTAATGATGAAAGCAGAGAGCGCTCCGACTTCAGCTGGTTCACAGGTGCAGGACTGTCGGTCGACTTAAAGGGACAGTTTTCACGACCCAACCAAATGTAAATCGTGTCCTCGTTTCGCGACACACCCACAACGATTGTTCTAAACCTGTACATAATATGAATACTTTCTTCTGTCTGAACATTAAAGAAGACCTATACATCTCGACTTTAGTTTGTCAGTGAATAATGTGGGTAAAAGCTTTTTACCAGATGCATTCCTTCCTGTCTGTTCCAAAGAATCTGAAAAACAGCTGTTGTATAGTTGAGACACATCTTGCCATGCGGATCAAAGTATTTTCTGTTTTGTGTGGTGATCAACAGCGTAGCTCGCAGAATAGAACTTTATGCAGGTTATTGTTTTAGAACAGCCTGCTTTGTCACCAAAATTATGACTACTTTTCTAATATAATAACATTTTTGTGGTGAGGCCCTGCGCAACTTCATACCATTAAAGTGACAGACACTTGTTTCCGTGCTTCTAAAGGTATACTGTGCCTATTGTTTTATTAACATGGGTCTTTATTATAGAACATTCCATACATTATCAGAACTTGGTACAAGATATAATTATTATATTTTTAGATATGATTAGAAAGGTACAATTAATATATATATATTAAAATGTTATGGGGCCCTATCTTCATTAATCAAATATTATTAGCAAAATAATGATATTAATCATAACTAATATACCTAATAACTCAAGTTAATCATATATGTCATAAACAATTTGGTGTTTTTTCAAAAGTTTTAATTGAAATTACATTATGAATGAGATTAATTACATAATATTGTAGGCACGCATCCTAATTGAAGCGAATGAATAAAAAATTATTAAAAAAAAAATCATCCCATATCCGCGTGTCAACTGGGTCTTGGAACAGAACTCAAAAAAACTAACCCTTATATATAATTAATAATTATAAATAAGCAAATGTAAAAACAAAAACAATATTATATGTGAAATAATTGACTTCTGCTGCAAGTCTTTTACATCGTTGAACATGTTTAGACCTCATGGTTTTATTGTTGAGAAATTCAACCTCGCCTCTGAGTTCTTCCACTGAAATGATTGATATCAAAGGACAATTACACATCCCAAGAAAAACCAAACCATTCACCTCGTTACTGGGGGGTGAAATCATTCACAGTTCTGAATGGAAAACGTTCAGAGATAATCTTGAAAATACTGAAAGAAGCACTCTTTGTTTTGTTGTTTGTAATATGTTAACTGGCCTCTATGCTAGAAGAAGCCCCATTCATTTTACAATAGTTTATTGCTACTCACCGAAATGCTTGAATGTTTTGAAGTTATATTAAGTCTTAAAAAATTCTTAACATATTCCTCTTGCAACTGTTTTAGCTTAATTGAAGAGTTACCATATTTTTCAAGTTGCATAAATTCATTTTAAATGTAGTCCAGAAAAATTACTTATGTACTAGGATATGCTAAAACCAATGTAAGGATTGTAAGCCTGATTATCAAGTCTGGTAAACTAATTAATTAATAAGGAGGAAAAAAGTAGATCAGAATCAATTGTTCTGGAATCTGGATTAATCGGGACTTCCCAGAATCTGAAGGTAATCGGATCGTGAGGTGACTAAAGATTCCACCCCCCTACTAGAAAGTGTTAAAGATGACTGCGAGACGTTCACAATGTGTGGAAAATCTTTGGGTCCTTAATATTACAATTTTACATGACATTAAAGTGAACCTAAAAAAGTAAGCCGGAGAACCTCTTACAAAGCACCTTCCTTTAAAAAAAACTGCGCACACACTCAAAGATGTGAGTCTGTGAAAACAGAGTTTGCAACTGAGTCTCGATGTATGACTCCCTTTTGTAAGGGTTTTTGTTCTGTTTAAATGTAGGTTAAAAGTCAGTGTTCCTGGTTTTTTCCCGGGTACCCTTGCTTCATGACAGGAATCATCTTTGTCAACTTTTTAGCTTTACTCCAGGAACTCTGGCATAAAAAACGGTATATTATATAAATTAATTACATTTTTATTTAACAAAGATCGTTTCTGTTGTTAAATTGATCTAAAAGTGGTGGAATAAGACATTTATAATGTGACAAAAGATTTCTCATTTCAAAACGATACATGCTGCTCTTTCTGAACTTTCCATTCATCAAAGATCGGACCTGAAAAAAAAAAAAAAACAATTCTACTCAGCTAATAACTGTTTTATCACAACACTACTTTGATGAATATTCTTTTTCAACTTTTCTTGAGAGGAAGCAATTCGAATATTAGCAATGCAAGAATATTGATTTCTGAAGGATCATGTGGATTGGAGTATGCAATTTTTCTGCTAAAAATTCAGTTTTGAAATATTGCAGAATAAATTACATTTTCAACCAACAATATATTCAATAGAAAGCACCTTCTGTTATTTTAAAATAGTCAAATTCCTCGTCTAAAAGTATTTGACTCACAGTATGGGAAACTGCTTTTGCTATATTTGGGATCAATAAATGGTCTCAGCTGACTCACTTGGTGAACAGTTAAAAGAGAAATTCAAAATATATATATATTTTTGACTGGTAACATACACTTTATTTTTTCTCTACATGTTTTTTCTAAACTAACTATACAGATACAGAACCCTATGGGCAATTGCCTCTTGCGCTGCTTTGTACATACATGTTTATCTATTACATTTGACCATTGTTTTTATAATAACGTTTATATTCTATACATTTTTATTATGTTATAATAAAAAAATCAATTATGAGATAAATATATCCACACAATGTAATTTTTGCATTACATTTTTTCATGTGTAGATCTCGATAGTAGATTAATGGACATAAAACACTAGTGGAGTGGATTTTCTTTTGTTAATATACCTACACACACACACACCAAACAAACACACACCACACAAAAACACCCACACCACACACACACAAACCACACCCACACCACACCACACCACACACCCACACAAACACACGACATCTATGCTGCTGTGCACAGTAACTTTCCGCGGCATTAGTCTTGCTTGGATAACTCGTTGAGACACTCGTTGAGTGATTACATGATCACCATACATTCAGTAAGTTGTAGGTATGTGGATCTTTTCAGCATGGATGAGGAAATAATGTTCCTTCAGTGTTTACTGAATGCTAATAGCGTGTTTTTTAATGTCACTCATGCCTTGCAGTAAAAATGAACTTTGAGGCAAAGCGGAGCGCGCAGTGTATGTGTGTGTATCCTGTTTCTCGTCTCGCTACTAAAAAGCTCCAAAACTATATTTATCTTCTGCCTCTCGTGCATTTGAAATTCTTAATACAGTCCAATTTTGAATGAAGATTTTGCTTTTGAATGCTGAGACTCCTAGTGTCCTGGGCTGTGTCGGTTGTCCGTCATCGTTTTCGCTCGATTTGATGTCTAGGTGTAACTGAAGACTGGATCGCTGAAGCTCTCAGCATGTTTTACACTCAATAAAAGCATCTCCCGTAAATTGTAAAATATTTCACTGTGTTGTCCGCGTTTATTTTTTTTGGGAGCGCGTACACGCGGGCTTGGAATAGACGCGAACCTAAAATATACAAATCTCAATCCGTGATGCGGTATATTAATTATTTACTAGAACCATACCGTCGCATCCTTGATTTTTGCTGCTACTTGAAATAATGTACTTCCTTTTTCAGAACGATTTAAACAAAGAAAAATTAATGTAGCATATAAGTTATTGTAGGGGCCTGACGCTCAATTGTCGGTTTGTGTCATTGCACCCTGTATTCAGCCTCTGTAAAGCCTAACTGACACTGGGGACCGATATTTGATGCCTCTAAATTAAATCTATTAACACTTTAGTTAATAGACCATTGATAGATCTAGTCGTATTAATTCAGCTTCACCAAGAAACTCTTTCACTCGAGGACCATCAGAGACTTTCTGGACATTTCTTATCTAACTGACCTGCCTGACTTTCCTCTCATTGATTTTCTTCTCTGGCCATGGAATCAACGACCCGTTACAATCTCCACTGATCTGTGATGATCCTCGAGGATCTCTGAGTGTGTTTCTAGAATTACACTCTTACACTCTTTGTGTGACACTGATGTTAAAGAGGAGAGATGTGGAGAGGAGAGTGATGTCTCTCCTCGTCTGATTCACTGCAGGTTTAAAGAGGTCATGTGATGTTGTTAAAAAGAATATTATTTTGTGTATTTGGTGTAATTAAACATGTTCATGCGGTTTAAGGTTCAAGAACACATTATTTTCCACATAATGTACATTGTTTCTCCTCTATGCCCCTCCTTCTGAAACGTGTCAATTTTTACAAGGCTCCTCGTTCTGAAAAGCGAGGTGTGCTCTGATTGGCCAGCTATCCAGTGCATTGTGATTGGCCGAAATACCTCAAGCGTGTGACGGAAATGTTAACTTAACAAAGTGAAAGAACTTTACTATAAAATTCTTCATATGTACTGTCCCTATAATTCTTTACTCTCAAAATGTAATTTGGACATCTCTTCACAATGCACATTCTGTAATTCTAATTTGGAAATTATTTTATGAATCTCTCTGGTCATCACTTATTAAGAAAGCTGCTAAATCTACTGTATTAACAAGGGTAAAAATTATGATGTAAGGGTTAACACCTGTGTATTCTTTGAAGCAGAAATTTTATGTGTAATTTTTCCATTTTTTTATTATTTTAATTTACAATTTAAAAAAAAGTGTAACTTTTTTATTGTTTTTCTATTTACATTTAACTTGTGTTATTATTTATTTATTTATTTTTATATTCTGGTTGTGTATGTACTTTATTATTTTGATTGTATCCCCTGTATGTTATATTAAAAAAAAAAAATTAGTATGTGTAACAGCGGCAGAGAGGTTTTGAACAAGTTTGTGGTCATGATGAAATCTGGAGAGTGGAGCAGGATTTTCAGACACCAGGACAGCTGATGAGCAGCCGATACTTGTCTTCAGAACAACTTTAAGTGCAGACGATCTGGCAGTGCCACGTTTAAAAGTAATCTGGAACTTTATAACGCACCAGACATCACTCACGAGAAAACCAAACATTTGAACAAACAGCCATCTTTCCACCTCGAAGGGTTCTCCAAACAATCATTCCCACACTACTGCAAACTTTTCCAGATGATGCAATTACTCTCAGGCATGACTCACTTCCTTATTTTCTCTTTCCTTCCACTGATAATTGAAATTTTCCACTCCAAATACACAAAGTGACAAAAATGAAAGTAAACTGAAAGGATGTTGTGGCACAATGTTTTCACTGCCACGGTTGAAGATACGTTTATAAATCATGAAGCTCACGGTGTCAGAACGCCAGTCTGTCAGTCAAATCTGAATCAAGACAACTCATATATTATAACAACCTCGTCTCAGACGGCAGATAAAATAAAAAGATGAATGAATGAGTGATTGTTACAAAAATGCATCAAATACACTGAACTCGAGTGTGACGCGCTAGAACAGACCACACTTTCTCTCTCACATCGCACACACACACACACACACACACACACACACTTGAGCATCTCTTTTCTTTTTAATGGCAGTTACATCCCTAAATGTGAATGTAAGTGTTTATTTTATTTACTCACCATTAACAGCAAGATCAATTCGGTTGCTCTCCTGTGATGAGTTTGGTCTTCCATCTCTCTGTCCTCTACACCAGAACTGATCCTGATCAGACTCAGTAGCTCCGCTGATAGTGAGAGTGTCTGTGTTTACAGTGTAATGCTCAGACGTCTGTAACATTACACTGCCTTTATTCCACTCATATCTCCAGTTACTGTAATCAGACTTAATCACACACTTCAGATTGACTCTCTCTCCAGTGAACACAGGACTCTTTGGATCTACAGTCAGTTCAGTTTTGGGTAAGTCTGTTAAGATAACAACATACAGTGACTAAAACAGCTAAAAAAAAAATGTTTTACAGTATAATATACTTTTGCAGTATGAATATTATACATAGACTGTCATAAATTTATAACATTTGTTCTGTTTTGGTTATTTAAAAATATTTCACCTCATTTTTTGGGAGCTTGGGGATCCCTGATAATGTATCCATCATAAAATGTATTATTCATCATCATAGTACATATTACCATATACTGTAAACCTGCATCCAAATGACTGTGTGTGCCACTGTGTGTGTGTGTGTGTGTGTGGTGTGTGTGTGTGTGTGAAGATATAGTTTGCCAGAAAACACGAATCATTCAGTCAGTTTATCAGCTGATAGGCTTGCTTCTCTGTGGCAGCATAATAATAATAAATATCATTTACACATATAATGCACATTCTTTGAGTTTGCAGAGCTCGTAAAATTCATAGGAGGACTTGAATGCACCATATGGTTCTGTATGTCTTGGTTGAATAATACAGAACATAAAGAGCTTTAAAAAAATAATTGCATATTAAATTTCAATATTTGTCAAAAAGATCGCAATAAGATTATTTTCCAAAATCGTTCAGCTCTAATTTAAGCATATGCTTTGTACTCTTAGATATAGGAACTTCTGTTTATTTTTTCTTTTTTTCTTTTTCTTTTTCTTTTCTTTTCTGAATGTTTTAACTGTAGTAATCAAAAAAAAGATTTAATTAGTGAAATCATAATGCTCATATACTAACAACAATTTATTACAAATATATATATATATATATATATATATATATATATATATATATATATATATATATTATATATATATATATATATATGTATATCTCAGCGGTCATCAATTCATGACTATGGGTCACAGTCCTCCAGTGCTGCACTTTGAGAACTCTTGCTTCAGGATGAACACTCAGGATGTTAAATAATGTTGGGCTTAAGCAGCAGCCCTGTCTCTCTCCACGCTCCTGGGAAAGATACCTCGTACGTTTGGTGCTGATTTTTATGCCACATTTACTGTCAGTGTACATTGATTTGATAAGGTCACAGGTTTTACTTCATATACCACTTTCAATAAGTTTGTAGAATAGTCCTTGGTGCCAAATTGAGTCAAAAGCTAAAAGTCAAAGCATGCAAATATTTTACCTTTATCTTGGTTAACATGTTTTTTCAATTAGAGTATGCAATGTATAGATGTGATCAGATGTATGGTAATTTGGTAAAATATTTGGTCCGCTTAATTAAAAAAAAAAAAAAAATTTTTTTTTTTTTCTCTATATGGCTATATTTGAGAAAAAAAAATGTAGTAGTTTGAATCACTGGATATAGCTGTCGATCATTTAATATTCATATTGTAAAATGTTAAAAGTTAATATTAACTAAAATTAAATGATTTGCGCGCAGCGGTCGCGCGCGCATCTGTAGACTAGCGCAAGTTAATTCTCACATTATAATAGTGTTTAATAGCTCCTAACAGGCTGTGTGACTATGAGAAGTTATTACCTCAAAAAATGTACGTCAGTATGCAGTTTTCCGCTCGCGTGCCGAGACAGGGGTAGCTGCTGCAGCCTGGAGCAATGGGCGTGCCGAAAGGTCTCTCATTGGTGAAAGGAGTTTTTTTGTTTTTTTGGATAATCGGCTGTATATACATTTTTGTGTAATTTCCTAGACAAGAGAAGGTGGCGGCGGTAAGACGTGTATGGAGTAATTATTCATCATACGTTTATCTATACTTTATATACCACAAATATGAATATTAAGATAGCTTGTTACAATACGATCATAATTTTTCCTTTGCGTTATATCTTGCAGCTTTATTAATTAGTTTATTGTTGGTTGACAGACATACTGTATGTACAGTGAGACAAAACGATGAGCGCATCTGCATCGAAGCTCTCAGAGCTGATAGTTTATATCTGCGTCCTTTTTGTGCAATACAGTACAGAATACATCCTGTAAGAATAATAATTATTACCACCTCTGCTATTACAACTGAACTAAGATCAATTCACAATCTATGAAGACGATTAGACAAAATTAAAAAAAAAAAAACTAATTTAGAGTTTGTTTCTTTCTGCTGGGTGTCCAACTAATGCAGAATATATTCAAGTATCCAACTCACTGATTGTGAAGAACCCTTTCCAGAGAAATATAAAGGAAATGACTGTAAGTTACATTGTTTTTAAACCATTGATTTATCTCTATCAACATAATCACACACAATATTGTAGTAACAATATATTGTAATCTTTATTTGCTGGAAAATGACAATCAATCAAATCAGTGTTTTTAGCACACCTGACACATCCCTAAACCGGTAATTTAAAGCAGAACGTGCACCACTTGCAGGTTATTGTAGCACATGTAAGATCACTGCCATATGCATAATTTATTTTTGCACTGTTAATCAATTTTACATTTTCACTTCAATGTAAGGAAGATACTGTACTACAGATATTTAAATCTTTTTTTGTACATACTCCACTTTTTCACTGCCTGACCATCATCTTAATGTTTATGCAGTTCAATGTTTTTATTATTTTTTATATCTAAAGCACCTTGTTCAATAAGTATTTAGATGTTTCTCATATCTGTCGTGGTCTAAGCATGATCTGTTTCTGTTGTTCTGATGAAGGAAACTTGTGTTGGGGAGGATTCAGTGTCTGCTGAGGCTCATGTGAATGTGTTACAAAGTGAGTATCAGAAAACACCTCCAGACACCTGGACTGTCAAAGAGCACACGGCAGGAACATTCTCCTGGAGACGCTGAGAAAGCACGGAAGGAATGTCTGTGGAGGATGTACTCAAACACACCCATACTTAAGAACACCTGCTGGAGTGAGTATAGTAAAATAAATCATCAACTCTAAAATATCTTGTTTCAAATCTTTTCATGTAATATTTTATTCTTCTGTACCCTTTTAGCTCATCTGTTAAAAATTTAAAACAATAGTTTTAGAAAACAATGTAAGATTTATCAGTGTATACAAGAACTTGAAATGCATTGTATATTGTGACCCTTATACATTAACTTCTGATTGTTTTTGCAGTTCTGCACTGTATGTAGCTACACTGACTGAGCCAAAGAGGATGGAACAATTTGACAGAAGATGGAATAGACGTGTGTCAGTGCACCAGCCTTGACGAAGCCTTCATAACAGCCTTCTGTGTGTATTCTGCTTTCAACATTGCATATCCAACACACCTGAGAAAGACACTGACTTTCCTTCAGAGGCACATTCTCAACATTAGAAGATGGAGACAAGCACTGCCACTACTGTGGTCTTGGAAAGAAAGGGGTCTTCACAGCTTTCTATTCAGAAAAAGAGTTTGCTGGATTCTGTTCTATGAACTTCTACTACAGAATGAATGAATGAGTGGTCTATCTGTCTATCTATCTATCTATCTATCTATCTATCTATCTATCTATCTATCTATCTATCTATCTATCTATCTATCTATCTATCTATCTATCTATCTATCTATCTATCTATCTATCTATCTATCTATCTATCTTTTTTTACTTGAATTGGCGACTGAAACTGAAAGCTAAATAAATGTTTTAGTGGATAAAGGTGTGTCTGTTTGCTTATGCCACTTAACATAAGGTTACTAAACTCTCTTGACTAATTTTTAAATTTTATAATTTAGTGGTTTTGTCAACTATATATTTTTCTCTATCAAGCAAAACAGTTTTCGAGGGTAACACTTTACAATAAAGTTTCATTTGTTGACACTGATGTTATAATTATATTCATTATTTAACTCATATTTTATAACATTTGTTTTGTTCTGTGGTTAGTTTTCTGATGGGAGTGTTTTCTGGAGGCTCTGGCTCCGTCTCGTCCTCAGACAAACACCTCTGACTCGTCATAGAAAGCAGAATGAAGCTCCTGCTGAAGGAGAGCTGAAGACCTCCAACTACAACCTCATATGAGGAGCAACTGAATCTCAATCAACTTCAACAGGACTATCTGAAGACTTCATCAACTCATTTACCATCATTATCTGTAAGTCACTTCAGTTCTCTCTGACTTCAGGACAAAACTCATCTCTATTGAAGTCTTTTATCATAGTTATCATTAGGTGTTTTATGATAAGTTAATGTAGCGATTGTGTTTTATGTAATATTTTGATCTCACAATATACTATAAACCACCCACATAGCAAATGTCTTCTGGCCCAGATCCGGGACACACAATCACTTTTCCCTCGGCCCAAGTACCGCAAAGAATGACGGCCCTGAAGTGGCCCAGAACTGGATTAAAGACAAGGGCCACACATGGGCCATAACCGGGCCGAATCTCAGCCAGTTAATCACCCTGAACTGGGCCAAAACAGGTTTTATTATTGGTACCAATTCTCAGCCTTAAGTAAACCAGAATCCCCCAATCTGAGCCACACCTGAGTCTTATATAGCCAATGTACAAATCGTCATTTACTACGAATCCACTCGGATTTGTGTGTGTGTGTTTTTGAGACTTTCCTGGCAGAGCTCTCTTCCCACGTGGGTCTGTCGTACTCTTTAGCCAATCAGATGCGAGCTTACCATTCAACCAATCATATCATAAGCCACTGAGAGTGCATTCAAGGAGCACGATTCTGCGCACCTTTTGCGCAATATGGATTAATTAGAACGGAAATTAAGCCTTTACGTCAGTAATCCCATAGACAGTAAAAGAAATGGACACAGCGACCCAATTGGAACTCAATTGAGACAAGTGAAGCCCATTTTTAGCAATTTTTAGCACTTCCGTTTCTGACGCGCAGACTCAAACTAAGCTTGATGACGTCAGCAACCTGTCTGACAGATGTAAATCTTCTAGTAGCTGTGCGTGCAAACTGCAAACATATTTTTTTCCACGCACGTGAATTTTTTTTGTGTGTACGTGAATTATGTTTAATGCATGTGAAATTGTCTACGCATGTGTGAATCGTCTTTTTTGCGTGAATTATATTTGAGACTAATCTGCTTCCATACCTGAAGAGCGTTTTTGGCCCTGTCCCAAATGGCACACTTCATGTGGACTTTTGGTCTCGTGGACTTAAATAGGGTGTGCTCGCCGAGTCTACGAGTCTGTAGGCCATCACATTCAGCATTTTTAGCAGCGCCCCCTTTGTACCCTTGAAGCAGTCTTCAGTGAAGCCCACATAGATGCAGGCTCCGCACACTTTAACTACCCAGGAATCCTTGCGAAATGCCAATCAGACAACGGATGGGAGGAGATTTCGCTCAAGAGCAATTGATGACATGGCTGAGAAGAAAATATTTAATTACGTTTTTTATGTCCTAGGTGTACATTTGACCAGTTGTTACCTACAGTTTATACAAACATTATGGTTGATATCTCAAACATAATAATAGTGCGTTGAATAATACGATCGCTTTATGATTCATTAAATAAATAGAACCGAATGTCAGGGCTTTACTGAGTCATATGTAAACCTAGTATTAATATTTAAACCTGTAAATTCATCTGAAACTCACGCACATGTTTATTATGTGTTAGGGTTAGCAGCACATTCCCCAAACCTGCAGCTCCTGTTAAAAAACAACCAGACTGTTATTTCCGGCGTGACGATCGAGTCTGTCCCAAAAATACCTCTCAATGTGCCCTCGTGGACTCGCGCCAAGGGCCATATAGGTCTGCACTACATGACGTCACCAAAGTCCGGAGTGTGCCATCTGGGACAGGGCTTTTTGAAGCTCAAAGTGTGCAGAGCGGGCCGTCGCCATCTTGGCAGCGCATCACCGAGTGACTCTCAAAATCATTTTTTGAACCAGGCTGTAAATATGTTTTTTTCTGCTGTAAAGTTGGGCATTTTAACATGGGGAGTCTATGGGACTGTCTCCCTTTTGCAGCCAGCCTCAAGCGGCCAGTCGATGAATTACAGTTTTAATCACTTCCTTGTTGGTTTCACGAGAGAGAGAGAGCGGGAGGTTGCCGCTCGTTCAAAACACGCATCACCGGAAACACGTCATGTCGCAATCTATGACGAAACCGGCGAGAGCCAATGAGCGTTTGATATCGCTGCCATAAAACTTGTTGTAAAACTTCTTAAGGGCACATTTTTAAATTGTTACTATAGCTACAGAGGAAGGAGATACATATCGCCGATGAATGCGTTTTTTTTTTATTATTATTGATTTCCAACATATAATATAGAGCAGTGGTTCCCAACCTTTTTCAACTCGCGGCCCACACAACCAAACGTGTATGCGGTGCAGAGAGAGTGCATTATTGTAACGCGAAAACACATTAAATTAATGCACGAGCGCGAATCTGTCCGCTTGCACACAGATTTCCATTGCTTTGTCACAAAACCAGATGCGCGTGCTCAGATAGACGCTGCTCTCGCCTGGAGAGAGTGCGCGCACTTAAAACCTGTCTCCTCTCGCTCAAACTCCTCTCGCTCAGGGCTGCGGAAAATCGTGCTATAAAGCGATTTAGAAATCGCGCACGCTCAAATCTGTGATTTTATGATGATTTCTATCGCGCACAGCCCTAGAATGAACTGGCAATGAACAGAAAATAACTCGGGCTTATTTAATTATATATATGAAATGATGTTATTATGTTATGACTTAGACATTTTTTACATATATTAACAATATTATTATTTATTTTAATAGTAATTGGCGGCCCACCTGCAATGGGTCGCGGCCCACAGGTTGAAAACCACTGATATAGAGGTACTGAACAAATATAAACTAATTGAATATGGTTTGATTTTGGATCTGTTCCTCACACCAACCATCACATGGATACAGAGGATATAAATAAAAATAAGATACTTTCATGATCATTTTATTTAATGCTTGTGCATGACATCATACTAATAAAAATATGCCCCATGGTAAACCAAATAAATATGACATGATAATGGTTAAATGATCTCTCTCTCTCTCTCTTCATTTAAGGACTCTAAGATTATTTTTACCAAGAATAATAATATAACATTTAATACAATTATAATTAAGAGCAGTTTAATGCACTTGACTGATTTGCTTAATTTTGAAATGATAATGTTTCATTCTGTTTTGACTCGCCATTTCAAAGATCAATACTACACTTCATTAAAATGTCTGTGATCATTTAACTATTATCATGCAATATTGTATTTATCTTGTTTATGGGTCACATAATATGCTGCCAGATCTTAGCCTGATTTGGGCCACACTCCTCCCACCAGCAATCGGCCCTCATACTGTTTGCTGTGATCCACACATGGCCCAGCTCCGGCTGAAAGGGTACATGGCATTGCCGACAGGAGGCCAGCAGTGCCATCTTGAGGCCACATTTGGGCCAAGTTCGTTTGCTATGTGGGGAGTGGTGGTCAGTAACGGAGTAGCTTTATTTCGTTACTGTACTTAAGTACATTTTACTTCACTACATTCCAAGCAGATCGTACTTTTTACTTCACTACATTTCATAAAACATATCGTTACTCCTTATTATATATCACGTGCTGGTTTCTAGTGGTAGAGGGGGTGTGTGGCTGTGTCTGATTAATGATTTTTTTGATTGTTTTAAGCGATTCATTCACGAATTATAATGATCCGATCGCAGCTGTTCTGGAGTCGACAACTCACCGATTCAAATGAACCGTTTAGTGCGAGTCTCCAGTGAACTGAATTCACGAGGAAGAACCGGGAGATGTTGTGAGCGCGCGCGCGACTGATGCTGCTAAAAGTAAGTTACTAATGTCGAATTTTAGGATTAATTATTTTAACTGAAAAACATATAACAACGTATTTAGGTCAAAACTGTCAGTTTTTTGTGAACTAAATCTGAGGGGCATTTTAATAAAACGTTAGCATGCCCTATGTGACGTCTGTTTTTATATTGTTTATTAACAGTGTAAATTTTTATATTGTTTGGATTAACTACCCAAGTAGACAGATATGAATATTTATTCATAACCATACTGAAAATAAGTAAATATTGCTAGCTGATGCTAACTGTCTACTAACAAGCTTGCTGGTGCTAAGCTGAGTCATTTTTAGATATAAAGTCCAAATATTTTTATTTAACCACCTAGATAGGTTACAAAAAGAAAGGCTGTGATGTTCAGAACATGGTAACTACAGTAATTATCAAAGTGGGGAGTGATGTCCTCTGGGAGTATTTGGCCAGGAGTGTTTACATCACAGACAAGCTTTGAGAAGGAAAAAATCATTATGAAAATAACTATATTTTCCTTAAAATGTTCTTCCTAACTTCAGGCCTTATTCTCATGTCATATATAACTGTGATGCTCTGCCAAACAACAAACTTTAAAACACTTTTTTTTTTTTTTTAGGTTGTGATGGTCTGATTGTGAGGTTTGAGGATGGAGCAAGTATTAAGTCTTTGGTGTATGTTTGTTGTATTTGTAGCAAAAGCCAAATTGTTTATGCTAAAAATTATTTAGAATATTAAGTAAAGATCATGTTCCATAAAGATATTTTGTACTTTTCGTACCGTAAATATATCAAAATTTATTTCTTGATTAGTAATATGCATTGTGAAGAACTTCATTTGGACAACTTTAAAGTTGATTTTTCTCAATTTTTAGATTTTTTTGCACCCTCAGATTCCAGATTTTCAAATAGTTGTATCTCAGACAAATATTGTCCTCCTAACAAACCATACATCAATGGGAAGATTATTTATTCAGCTTTCAGATGATGTGTGAATCTCAATTTTGAAAAATTGACCCTTATGACTGGTTTTGTGCTCCAGGATCACAAATCTGTTTTCTCTCAGGTGCATCGCAGTCAACATTACTACATCACTCTCGTCAACGTAGGACGTATCAACAACAAAAATATACCTTGACTCCATATAGTGGTTATTTCAGGGAAAATTCCAGGTATTTTGAGTGGTAGGTTTATTTATAAAAAAATAAATATGAAATATAAAATTAAATAATCTATATAAAATTGCAGAATCTATCAGTACTTTTTTACTAAAGTACATAAAAAAATCAAGTACTTTTTTTTTAAGTTTTATATTTAATTATTGTATCTAAGACATATAAACAGTTAACAAAAATAAATGTTCATTAAAATGCTAATTTTGGTGTTATATCAGGAAATATTGAAAAGGCTTTGGTTTGGTGCTTCTCTCTCATGCAGAGCACAACAGAGACATAAAAGTACAGTTTTATATTATGCTTTCTCTCTGACAACATATGAGATGTTTCAAATATTGCATTTTATTAAGAAATGTATTTTATTTAATTGATTAATAATAAATTAATAAACATGGAAGTCAAGTGTGTGATGTTCTGGGTTCATTATATTTTATGCACCATATGTGATGCTAAATTAAATGTATTTAAACCTCTGGTTAATCTATAAATGATACACTGTTTCTATCCATGATACTGACATGATGATGATCTTGTGTTTCTGTTTTGTGTTTAAGGACTTTTATGTTGAAGTGTTTTTCTGTTTTCATTGTCTCTGTGTTCACTTCCTGTTTCCCTTGTTGCCTTGCCTACCTTGTTTGTTTCCATAGTTACCCTCCTCTGTTACCATGGCTAGTACATGTGTTTCAGTTCCTGTATTTGGTTTATCTTGTTCATTTCTGGATGTTACTGTTGTCTTGTTTAAATAAGCTTTTAAAATGCACTTGGATCCAAAATTATGTTTTACTGAAACAGCCATGTTACAAAAACAGCAGATCATTGATAGATCTAGTCGTATTAATTCAGCTTCACCAAGAAACTCTTCACTCGAGGAGCATCAGAGACTTTCTGGACATTTCTTATCTAACTGACCTGCCTGACTCTCCTCTCATTGATTTCTTCTGCCATGGAATCAACGACCCGTTACAATCTCCACTGATCTGTGATGATCCTCGAGGATCTCTGAGTGAGTTTCTAGAATTACACTCTTACACTCTTTGTGTGAGACTGATGTTAAAGAGGAGAGATGTGGAGAGGAGAGTGATGTCTCTCGTCTGATTCACTGCAGGTTTAATGTGATTCTGAAACAATCAGGACACTTACTCTGAACAAGTGTGTTATTATTTGCTCTCTTTAATTTAACAATGTTTTATATGTTATGCTGAGAACTTCAGGAGCTTATAGATTCATTGTCACAACTGAATCTTATTCTCATGTAGTAGAGAGAGTTTAGTAAGATGATGATATTAAACTCACCCATCACTGAGAGAGAAGCAGATTTTGATTGTGTTGAGACTGATCCTCCATCTATGAGTCCTCTACACGTGTACAGACCCTCATCAGATGTTTCAGATCGTTCAATAGTGAGAGTGTTTCCGTTTACAGTGTAACGCTCAGACGTCTGTGACAATATATTGTTGTATGTGTTTACTTTGTAACGCTAATAATTTTTTGAGTATACCTGTAAGACTCAATCTCACACGTCAGATCGACTCTCTCTCCAGTGAATACTGTGTCTGGAGTCACAGTCAGTGTAGATCTGTATGAATCTGTGAACAGAAGAAAATAAACTCTGAATATGACTTCATGTAGTTGATAGTGATACAATTGTGATTACAAATTACTATGTTATGCTAAAAGTTGTAATAAAATATTATTATTAATTTATTTGATTTGTCAGTTCAACTGGATTTTGAAATGAGAAAGTTATCAAAACATTATTGAACAGTTCCTGTTCTGGTCGGTAGGTGGAGCTGTTTTCAGTCAGAGGTTTCAATAAAGCATTTATTTTAGAGATCATTATGGTAATAATCTTCAGAGAAAATGGAAAACGTTCATCTATCTTCTAGGTTCTGTTGTCAGACTCCTTCAACTAACACTGTATTGAATGAACAACATTAAGTATAGCTGCTGCACGAGATCTGAACTCTTATGCGCTGGTTGTTCAGGACAGGGGTTCTCTAACTTTCTGGGGCCAGGGACCACTTGATTTTTCCCCCCAAGGACCCCTTCATAATTTTAAGCATATGCTTCGTACTCTTAGATGTTGGAACTTGTTTTTCTTTTCTTTTCGTTTTTCTTTTCTTTTCTTTTCTTTTCTTTTCTTTTCTTTTCTTTTCTTAGTGTTTTAACTGTAGTAATCAAAAAATATATTTAATTAGTGAAATCATAAAGCTTATACACTAACAACAATTTTGTACAAATATATATATAGTCACATGAATTTATTATTTTCTCTCAGCGGTCATCAATTCATGACTATGTGTCACAGTCCTCCAGTGCTGCACTCTGAGAACCCTTGCTTCAGGATGAACACTCAGGAAGGTTTTTTTTTTTTTTTTTTTTTCTGTAATATCAATCACCTTATCAATGATTTTCCTCCACAATTGGTTTACAAAGTTTACGTGAATGAATTAATTTTTTAAAAATATATTATTAATCACACACACACACACACACACACACACACACACACACACACACACACACACACACGCACACACACACAAGTAAATAAATAAATAAATACATATATATATATATATATATATATATATTTTTTTTTTTTTTTTGTAAATTCTAACTTTCAGTCGTGGAGATAACATGGTCAGTGTGCTATGGTTTAGTGGTAGATAACTGCCCTTAAATAATTACACAAAATTACATGCAATTACAACTACATCCACTAGGTGGCTGCAATGATCACTCGGTGTCTCATTAGATTGATGTGGAGACATTCATCATCATTATAATAAAGCAATGACTCTTTTTCAAAGTTTAACTTTTTTTTGTGCTAAAGTATCATTTTTGCAGTTATGCTACAATATTCTGACAAATTATGTAACAGAGAGGAATTCTTATTTTATTTTTTCATTTGTTTACACATGTTTATGTTGTAATATTCATGTCATTTTACAGATTTGTGTCCTCATGAACCATCATGACAGATCACCAGAGTTACACATTGTGGATGTTTTAAATAACCTGAACATCACAAAAGAGTTAATGGCACACAGTCATTTTTGCAATAGACTACAATAAACTTTTTTTTTTATTATTATTATTATTATTATTTTTTATTTATTTTTTTTTCATCATAAACTGCAGAAATAGCAGTGTTTTAGCAGCATGAGGACCTACACACACAAATAATGAAGGGTGAAGATGAACGACAGCAAAATATGAACATGAATTATCAGCAAATGTGTGATCCTCATGTGATCCATGTAGACAAATAAACTCCTACAACACTATTCATATCTGTTTAATAAACAGCACAATACCTTGAGTGAGTCCAGAGTGGATGAAGGACATCAGCACTAAAAGCAGAAGAAACAGATATGAATCATTTCCATTCGTTCAACACAATGCAGATCACAGAAACATGTCTAGAGTTTCAGCTGAAAGTGTTTCTCTGTTTTGATGCTCCATGAGAACCGATGGTGGATTTTCTCCATCATTTAACACACAATCACATCACAGCATGGGTCTAGAATACACTGGGAACCTGTCCCCTGACTCCCCATACTTTTATTAAAATGTAAATTCGTCTCACGCGTGTTTTTGGTCAAGTGTGTTCAGGTTTAGGTTTTCAAGGGCCAGTGTGAGAGAGTCTAGATTTAAATTCAAAGAGACAAAATAGTTTATGCATGACCCAGTGTCTTAATTGTATCCAAAATGAGTCGATGTGAACATTATGGAGCGCTAAACACTCTCATGCAGTTTATATTTCATTCATACTGGAAGCTGGAGTGTGCTCTTGTGCAGAAAGTCCAAATACGGTAATTAATTGTTCTTCTGAAGACAGAAATGAGGCAATATTGATGTGCGCTGTATCCCTTCCAGCAAACTATACAGATATCGAAGCTAAGCTGAATAAAAAACAGAAACGTTTAGACTGATGAAACATGAAGACAACAAACACACGATTGTGACAATATATGGTTTATGTTTGTGTTGTTGTTAAGTTAGGATAAAAAAATGAAGTTTGTGAAAATTTAAGTTCTAATTGATTTATTATAGTATTTAAACGATAAAATATATTTTCTGCCATATTCTCTTATCAAAATAGAAAAAAAGTAAACCATAAACCACTTATAAGAAAAAAAAAATATATAAAACCACTCATAAAACTGTTTTTGATTTTCATTAGAATATAAGAAAAAATATAAAAAAAAATAAAATTAATAACTTGTAAAAAAAAAAAAAAAAAGTACTATATATTAATATATTGTTAATGTGCCAGCGGTAATGTTTGATCACGGTTAATCATATTGTATTGTGGGCAATAATATACCTTGAAAAATAATTACAAATAATAATTTGGAATGCATTTTGTACTAAAAACTGGTCAAAAAAAAAATACTGGAATGCTGCTTGTGCGCTCTGATATATATAGCACAGATTAGACATGAGTAACCATAGACTGTAAAAAAATTGGAACGTAGTGTGTGACGTCACCCATATCACGGTTTTGAGCTCAAATATGCACGCCATCTATTGTTACTTGAAAATGGGCACATGCTAAGCCATACCTTGAATAATTATATATTCACAAATTATTATCAGAACTTTAAGGGAATATAATTTTTGAGTGAATAAAAAACAATTCAGCCCCCTATGTCATGAAGGGCAAAATTAGCTATATAGACCAAAATCAATTTTTTGAACAACATGCGGAGTCTATGGTACTGACTCCCTTTTTGTGCCGCTCAAGCGGCCAGTGATGAATTGCAGTTTTAGTCAACAAGCACGAGAGAAGCACGTGGAGCAACAAGTGAGAGACGCGCTGAATGAAAACACATTCACTCTCTGACAGCAGATGGCGCTAAACTGCAGCCTTTACTCTGGAAACCCCATAAATAAAGCGCTACTTTCTGAAACATATTTAAATATCCATTCAGATTTGTGGATTTGCTATGATATTCATCACAGTGCCAAACACTTAAATATTTAGACTTAATGGGCTATTTATTTTCAAACTTTTTTAAATTTTAATCTGTACTGCAACATGCCCTAGATATTGTTTGAAAGTGTTTTGATTCTTTATTGTTCATTCACACTTTACATTAGGGCTTCATTAGTTAATTCATTAGTTAACATAAACTGCCAATGAAAAATTCTTCTGAACATTTATTAATCTTAGGTATTCCAATATTTAATAACATGTTGTTAAAATCGAAAGTTGCAACTGTGTTATTTAATGAGCTAACATGAACTAAGACTTGTATTTTTTTAACAAAGATTAATAACTTCTGTAGCAAATGTAGCTATTTTATGTAGTAAAACACTTGCACACTTGTAATCACACATTACAAGCAGATATTAACATTAATGTGATGATTGTTTCTCATCACTGATTCTTCACTGGAACAGAAGTCCAAACCGCATCTGGTCAAAGTGTTTGAGAAACACAGCCTCACTTCCTGTCTGACTCTGAAAACATTGACTCCACCCTCATCTTGTGTTCAGGACGTTCTGAGATCATTTTCTTTCGCCCAAAAATGCAACTTAATTTTGTTTGATTGAACTAAAACTTACTGACTTTGCTCACACAGTATAACAAATTCACAAAATTTTTTGTACAATTTTTGGAATTGTACAAAATAGCTTGTTTTCTTTCAATTGGGACAGGCTTTGTATTTATTTTTAAAACTGATCGATTGTAGGCATCGTTGATCTGAGCCTAAAGCACATTATAGTGTGATAAACAGTGCAAATAATTTTTCATATTTTATTGCTTATTGACAAAATTATCCACAAATACTGCTTTTTTCTATTAAAAACTGAGGTGCATAAGCTCAAGATTAATGACACCTAATCAATCAGTTCCAAAAACAAATACAAATTCTGTCCTAATTTAAAGAAAACAAGCTGGCAAATAAGACTGAATCCAATATTTGGTGATAATATAGCATAATAAGAGATTTACAAGCAGTTTTTAAAAGGCTGGCCATTTTTGACCGTGAACACTAAAGGTGCTACAGGGTTTTCAGCAGCACAAGGGTTAATTGTGACATAGTGGCTGTGAAAAGAATCCGAACACATGGGGTGTTTTCACATGAAGTATATTTTAAATTAAACCAAACTCAGTTCAGTTAAAGTTAACCAGAAAGTGAACCAGCGGCGTATTATTATATTAAGTACATTAAGAAACAATAAACATGTTGTTCAAAATGAAGACCGAACACACTTTCTGAGTGTCAAGTGTTAGTGGAACATGTTCATATGTTAATGATGAACTACAGCTGTGGTTTTTCTGCTAAGAACTGACGGAGAACTGACTTCACACATCTGCTTAAAATGATGTTGAGATAAACTGCTTAAAAATAACTGAAAAAGTGTCTCAGAAAACAGAAGTTAGTTAGTAAGGATAATTAATTTTCAATAAGAGGAGCAGAAAGAATTAAAAGTGATGGAGTAACTTATGTGTTTGGTCACTGTTCTCAAACTCTCTGAACCTCTGATGGAGAGTCTATTAAAAGATACAATATCATACAACACCAAACTCATATTAATAAAAATGCATCTGATTTAACTGAAATACATGAAATAATAACAACAAGTATTTCAACAAAACCAAGCAAAAGCACATGTCCACAGAGCCTCCATCTTTCACAAGCAGCACAGATGAATACATGTTCTCTGAAACTCTGTTTCTGATCCACACGTAACATATCATCACATTAATCTGAACAATAAAGAATACGATAAACAGCAAGACTGTGGATTCATAGACCCTCCTACACACAGCACAACCATTAATCTTCAGCTGAATACTGTATTAAAAACAGAAAACTAAACAGAAGAGAGTGTAGAATATAATGAAATACTCACAGAGTGTGACAGACAGTGCACTGGAGCCCATACTGACACATTAACAGACTGGTTTAACTAAACCAGACACTTCCTGCGCTTCACACTTCAAGAAGAGATGAGGGAGGAGACAAACTCTACACAGAAATACATGAAGAAATAGGAAGAGAACCAGATCCATTCTAAGATATTTACTCTTTTAGTGCATGCAAGTTGTTAAAGTTACTTAAAGTCTGTTTCACGGAGAAAGTCTTCAGTAATTGTTCTCACACTGCATTGTTTTGTTCGTTCACTGCCAAAGCCTCACAGATTATGGACAGATCAGAGAATACCACTGTTATTACATTCTGACATTATCTGAATATTTTAGTTTATTAAAAACATGATTTCTCTAACATAAGATAAAAATCTGCAAATTCTTTGTTGTCACGAAAGTATTGTTGTATAAATCACAATATTTCATGTAGCAACAATAACCCAGAATCAAAACCCTGCATGATTGTTGCTATAGAAATATATGAAGAAATTACACAAAGATATCAGGTTTAAAGTATTTAACTTTTCTCTTTTGGTGCATGTAAATGGTCAGAGACAAAATACAAACACACATCTATAAATGTGAAAAGTGAATTTTACCGTCAAACATAAGAGATGCATACAGTCTATAAAATCATGATTCAGATCGGATGGAGTGACGATTCACCACAACAATATTTAAAATGTTTATTTCTTCTCTAAAAGGAGTAATTACATGACAGCGTTTATTTTTAGAAGTGAGAAGTGAAGAGCAGGAGACTCGAGTGAATCTTCAGCAGGATTCTTTATTGCTTTTGATGCTCCAGTCATTCAGTCTAATAAACCAGTGAAACATGTTAGTTTATATAGACCCCTTAATCGCCTACGTCACTGTGATGTCACCGCTCTAGCTGGAGGCAAAAAACATAAGGAAGAACTCATAGCAGGCGCGCTAAAAGTTTGAGGTTTTGACTTTAAAATGTCGTCTTGTTGTGTTTTTGGCTGCCAGAAAGAATAGAAGGAACAGCACTTTTGGTTCAAAACTAAAGTTTCACCGGATCCCGGCCGACATTCATTCACAGAAATCAAGAAGACAATTGTGGTTGAATGCAATACGGCGTACAGACTAGACAGAGACGATCATAAATAATGCTCATGTTTGCAGTGAACACTTCATATTAGGTAAAATAATCTATGCATATGTACTGGTGTGTTGGTTTTATCTAGTACAAATCAGCAAGTTTATGTTTTATAGGTGAAAAGTCGCCAACCTTCAGCGCACTAGCTAGCTTAAATGTGTAAACAAACATACAGCGATAGATGTGTGTGCCATCCTTTGAATGGTCTCTTAAAATAATCCACATTACTAATCATAGTTAGCCCAGCGATAGGTTACATTAGACAATAAGCCTTGACAAAATTCCCCAAACCACCCGAAAGTAATTCATATGTTGTCTAGGAAATATCCAAAACCTGGTTAAAATGTTTCCAATGAGAAGAATATACAAGAACTACACCAGGCTTAGCTAAAAATAAATAAAGAAATAAATTAGGCTACTGTAATGTGTCCACTCGTCATTATATTTTGGTCAGATAACCAGTTTGGTCAGTGAACTGAGTGATCAACTGAATTAATTGATAAATGTATGCTAACTCCCACTTTTTTTTATTATTATTTTTTTTTGGGTCACGGTCCCCGAAGAGTCAGTGACTGTACATATTCGGACAGTTCCGAACCTTCTTCTGCTTCCATGTTTAATAAATCCCTCCTAAAACGTGCTAGTTTACGCTTGTCAACATTGCGTCCGTGCCTCTCTTTTTGCCTCCAGCTGAGCCCCGCCCACCCGGGAGACGTTGCAATGTTTACAAACTTTTAAGGGGTCTATACATTTTCGAGAGCAGTCCTTACACGTCAAAACAAAGCAACCTTAAACGAAGAATAAAAACAGTTATTAGGAGCCTGACCAGTTTTATGAGGCCCAATCCAAACAGTATAATTGTATCACGCAGATACCTCACAGAGATAAAAATACATCCTCAACATAAGTATTTCTGGTCATAAACACTTGCCACAACTTCAAAGACTGGAGCAGCGTCATCAAAATCCATCAAAACATGATCACCTCAGATACTGCGCTTGTTTAACTCTCAATATGGAGAACAAGAACTAGAAGAAGAATATATGTATATATTGTTTTGTTTGTTTTTATTCTGTTATGTACAGTGCTTTGGCAATATGTACCTAAGTATGTCATGCTAATAAAGCAATATGAATTGAACCCAATTCAAATGTAAGAAAACAGAGACTCTTTAATGTGACATTGAACAGGTTTTCTAAGAAGGGAAGTAAATGAAAATGACATGCGCATGCTGCTGTGAATCTTGTGCTCTTGTGGTAGTATTTTGAGGTTTATGAAACTACATATGCAGAATAAGAATAACTATCTTCCCCTCTCTGGTTAAAACTATAGAGCAGAAACAGAGCAGAAGTCAAACCACAACCATCAGCTCAACCTTTATTAGGCCTCTTTTAACACTTCTGTCATTTTCTCACTTCAAGCAGCTTCTAAAGTCAGCAACGCACCAATAACAATGTGTCTTCAGTGATGAGCTAAAGAAGCCAATGCAACACATGAAAATGTGAGGCGTATTGTAACTCATTTTTCAATTTAATTTTTTTACTACATATGGCTCATGAGAAAATGAGAACCACAATAGAAACAACCCACAGAATGCTGTGACTTCCACTACAAGGTATACCTCCTACCAAACCACAACACTGAGAGAAGCGTCTGCAGAACTCACTTTGAGTGCTACTGAACATTGATGATACGATTATATTAGAGATGTTACCATTTTTTTATGTTTATCAAGTCTCTGCAAACATAAACTAATTATAATAATTGAGACACATAATGATTGCATATTTATCTCACTTTGAGTGCTAAAACACTTGCTAGAAGATCAGACATGATTCTGCAGCCAGATGAGCCCAAAAGGGAATTTCCATGAAGGTCAACTGGATGTTGTTGGACCAGCCTTAATATGGGTGGGCCTTACCTCTGTTTACTGTAATATTACTCCAGCTAAGTGTCCATGTGAAACCATATGATTAAACCAAAACCATTATCAGAGAAAGTAATGTTGGTCATCTTTTATCTATAATAGTGTTTATGACCTCTGACTACAGATAATGTTGCTTTCTTCAAGTTTATACAGATCTATGGTAAATACAAATGAAATAAAATCATATTGCCTTATTTGTGTCAACACTGAAAAAGAGGTGTAATTTTATTTATTTTTATTTTTTTTGCCTGTGTAAACAAACAACAGAACTTCAGAATCATAATCTCTCAGTAAGGCTCGGCGAGCTCGTCGTCAAGGCTGTGTCCACATCTAAGGAGAGGAGCAGTGTGTCCCTCGCCGCTCTGAAGAAAGCGCTTGCTGCTGTTGGCTACGATGTGGAGAAGAACAACTCCCGCTTTAATATCGCCGTTAAGAGTCTGGGACAAAAAATTCTTAAGCAGAAATTGCAAAAACTGCCATTTTCTTCTTATTTTTTAACTTAAAAAAAGTTCCCAAAAATTATTCTTAAAAATGTATTTTTTTCTTAAAGGGATACTCCACCCCAAAATGAAAATTTTGTCATTAATCACTTACCCCAAGGTCAAGGTCCATAAAAGGTATGAAAGTCGTCATCAGAATACTCCATCTGCCATCAGACGTGCAATCTGGGTTATATTAAGTGACAGGAACACTTTTTGTATGCGAAGAAAACAAAAATAACTTTATTCAACAATTCCTTTGTCAACAGTCTCCTCTGTGTCTCTCCATATCACCGTATGCTCTTCTGTATCATCCGCACCACAAGGATGCGCTGTACAGTGATATGGAGTGACACAGAGGAGACCGTTGACAAAGGAATTATTGAATAAAGTCATTATTTTTGTTTGGATGAAGTATTCTGATGATGACTTTCATACTTTTTATGGACCTTGACACTGTTATTTATTTGGCAGTCTATGGGACAGTCACAGGCCTCCCGGTTTTCATCCAAAATATCGTAAATTGTGTTCTGAAGACGAACAAAGCTTTTACGGATTTGGAATGACATGGGGGTAAGTGATTTACGACAAAATTTTCATTTTGGGGTGGAGTATTCCTTTAAGATTGTCCTTCAGACAAAACTTAAGAAGAATTCAAATTCTTGAAAAGAATCTTCTTAAAAATCATTGTAAATAACTTCTTAAATTTAGGAAAGCCCCAGACTTCCAATAAGCCTATTTTCAGGCACTGTGTAATATCATTGCACTCCAGCTACCGGTGGTGTTAAGAAGCCTCATCGTTACAGACCCGGGACCGTAGCTTTGAGAGAGATTCACCTTTATCAGAAATCCACTGAACTGCTGATTCGCAAACTGCCCTTCCATCGTCTGGTGAGAGAAATCACTCCAGAGTTCAGCTGTCATGGAGCTGCAGGAGGCTAGCGAGGCTTGTTTGGTCGGTCTGTTTGAAGACACCAACTTGTGTGCCATCCACGCCAAGAGAGTCACCATCATGCCCAAAGACATTCAGCTGACGCGCAGCAGCCGCGGAGAGTACGCTTAAATCTACAGCTGTTTCAGCCGTACAAACCCCAAAGGCTCTTTCAAGTCACCTCAATGTGTCTATGAAAGATGATTTCCTTTAATCAAATTTTAATTTAGAAGTGTTGTTTATTACACTTTACATAGAGTTTTATCACAATTGTAGTTTGACAGAAGTTAAAGGGGTTCTATTATGCTTTTTCACTTTTTCAACTTTAGTTA
Organism: Cyprinus carpio; assembly: GCF_018340385.1. Classification (NCBI taxonomy): domain Eukaryota; kingdom Metazoa; phylum Chordata; class Actinopteri; order Cypriniformes; family Cyprinidae; genus Cyprinus; species Cyprinus carpio. The sequence continues at coordinate 45,535,539 of NC_056578.1, forward strand.
GTCTGTAAAGGTGCTGTTTGAAAATAAAAAAGATTTGTAAAGTTACAAAGTTCAAAGTCCACTTAACAGAAATCACTTTTCAAAAACTACAATGGACGAACAAATGACTCATTTGGACTACAACGCATATTTTCCGGGATTTGTGATATCACTAATGTCAACAAATGGGACAAGACCTGGTTGAGCTGCACTAGAAAAGGCAAGAGTGTTATCACTATGTCATCCCCCCTTTCATTATTACCTCAGCCGTCCCTCATCAGTGCTGCGCTGGCTCTGACATGATTGGTGGACAATGTTATAAATCACTGACATTGATTCGAAAACATACAAGACATCAAGTGTATATAACTGGTGAAACAAATCATGGCTCAATGGTTGTTGACTGCTGTTAACTGAATAAATTAAATGGTGATTCTCAGACATACTTAAGTGTTATATTTTGTTTGTTTCTACAATCAGCTTTGGAAGACAGAACTGGACTCAGATTTCTTTTTTTATGTTTTATGACGGTTGGCAAACCAGGTTATGGTGCATATTCCGCCACCTACTGGGATGGAGTGTGAGGTGATTATATCAAGGGGAATTATAAAAAAAAAATTGTTTTTTTATGACATATGGCTGTTTTTTGTTATATAACTTTGTTGTTTTCAGGAAATTTATAAGAGCTTTGTAACCTTTATGAGAACTGTAATGTCACAGAATTAATGCAGACAGATTTTATTTCCTCTTTTAACTGGAGTCTTTCCCTTTCATACGCCCTACAGTGAATCAGCACATGCTCTACGGTTTCTGGAAGTCCACAATGATGACATTGACCGGATTCATGTTTTCCTGTCATCTGGAGTGATTTAAGAGAAGAGTGTCCAGTTCTCAATCGGGATATAACTGTATCATCCTTTCTATTACCATAAGCAGTTCTTACATGGCCAGCTTGTTTATATACAGTAGTCAACATTTGAAGTAGATCAAAAAAGTTCAAAGTTGTACTAAGACAAAAACACATTTTGCTTTTAGGTTTTAGGACAACTTTGATGAAAGGTTTTGATCCTCTTCAAATGTTGACTAGTGTATAATATACAAATGTTGTCCTTTGTTTTCTTTATCTCATCTCTCTTGCCACGTCTTTCTGAGAGCTACTTTAATTAAACCTTTAATTTCTGATTAACTCAAGTGTGTGTGTGTGTGTGTGTGTGTGTGTGTGTGTGTGTGTGTGTGTGTGTGTGTGTTTGTGTGTGTGTCGATATGTGTGTGGATTTCCTTCCAACACGAGCAGTCACCCATAAATATTCTGCTATAATTCTCAGTTGTCATATTCGGTGCAGACTTTGCAGTACTTCTATTAATATATCTTGTCTAGATTCTGATCTTCCACTCAGTATACTTGTAAATGCAGAATATGAATCTGAACAGATTATAACTGTTGTTGGTTGGATTTCTTCACTCACTGTAAAGCTTTCTGAAAAGAAAAGCTAAGCTGTCACAGGAGAGGATCTAAAAGATCAGAACATATTCAAGGGCTTGGTTCTGAATCTCCTCTATCTTAGTTAGTAATGAAGCTGATGCTGAGCCATATATTATTCTACAATAATCCACTGATGACCAATGCACAGTTTACTCTTTTAACAGAATGTCTTGTAGCTGGACTCGGATTTTATTTTACGATTGACGTTTAGTAGAACCGCCCATGATCGTGGTGTCACCTAGGTCCGTTAGCGAACTATAAACACCCGTTCTCCTCAATTTGTTTTATGTGTGTTTGTGAAATTAATCATAAGTATGTCAGGAAGAGGAAAGTGCGGTAAAGGACTCTGAAAAGGAGGCGCTGAGCGTCACCGGAAGGTTCCTGGTGATAATATCCGGGGAATCACTAAACCCGCTATTCGTCGTCTTGCTCGTCACGGCGCGTATTTCCGGGTTGATCTACGAGGAGACGCGCGGTGTGTTGAAGGTGTTTCTGGAGAACGTTATTCTCGATGCTGTGAGCTACACTGAACCCGCTAAAAGAAAGAGCGTCACCGCCATGATGTTGTTTATGCTCTGAAACGACAGGGACGCGCTCTGTACGGATTCGGAGGTTAAGACACTCCTGGAGAAAACAACCTCTTTTAAGAGACACCCACGAGTTCACACAAAGAACACGTTTCTGAATAATGTAGTTTAATATAGAATAGTTATTTTATTCGTAATATTTGAGTTTAATATGATTTTTAAATTGCTTATTTATATAAAGTTTCTAGTGTTGGTGGTCATATTGCTCAAACGTAATGAAATTATCCAACGTTTTGAGGAATAAGCGCTGCTCTTTAATTGAGAGAGAGATCGGTGGAACTAGGTATTTTTCTTATTCTCATTAAACGCTAAAATAAAATAGAATAGTTATTGTATCATATTTAGATAACCAAAACTTGTTCACAATATTTCACTCATTATCTCGTTACGAAAATAAATGCGGGAAATCAATCACAGGAACAGGATCTGATGATAGATGTAGAGCATGAGGTGATGGGCGGGATTAATATTTTAAAGCCTCTGATTGGCTCTAATGTGGCCAATGAAATCATTCTGTGGGTTGGTCAATGGAGACACGCAATCACAGACCTTCGTTTTCCCTTTTAAATTAGCATAGATCAGTGCTAAAAAACCCGTGTGTTCTAGTGACATTTATTCAATCTTTATTTATTGAAAATAATATAATGTCTGAAGCAGCGAAGTCTGCGCCCAAGAAGCCTATTCCACAGTCTATTTACTCCAGTCTTCATGTTCAGTTTATTCTGAATACTGTTTTCTTTCTGCACAATCCAGTTCTGTTTTATAGTAGAAGAAACTCTCGTGACTTTGAGACAGAAATAATAAAGATATTCATGTTATAGTTTAGGTTATAGGTTTCATAATGACATTACATTTCTATAACTGTTAATTCATAATGTGATGTTTTCTATATATTTTCTCCAGATCATGTACATTTGCGGTCATGATAGAACAAGTTAAATTATTATAAATTTTTTTTTGGTGAAGGGTAGCACATTTAACTGTTATGCCTAAAATTATGAGATTATACTTGGATAAATCACTTTTTTATATGATAGTTTATTGAACATTTTGACAAACAAACAAAGAAAGGTTTCATGTTTTCTTCATGTCCAGTCTCTGTAAGACTCACTCTCTCTCCAGTGAATACAGGACTGTCTGGAGTCACAGTCAGTGTAGTTCTGGGTAAAGCTGTGAACAGAAGAAAATAAACTCTAAATATATGACTTCATGTAGTTGATAGTGACACGATTGTGATTAAAATTTACTATGTTATGCTAAAAGTTGTAATAAAATATTATTAATTTGTTTTGTCAATTCAACTGGATTTTGAAATGAGAAAGTTATTAAAACATTATTGAACAGTTCTTGTTCTGGTCGGTAGGTGGAGCTGTTTTCAGTCAGAGGTTTCAATAAAGCATTTATTTTAGAGATCATTATGGTAATAATCTTCAGAGAAAATGGAAAACGTTCATCTATCTTCTAGGTTCTGTTGTCAGACTCCTTCAACTAACACCGTATTGAATTAACAACATTAATTAGTTGAGCACAAGATCTGAACCCTTATGCGCTGGTTGTTTAGGACAGCGGTTTTCAAACATTTTGGGGCCAGGGACCCCTAGCATGGGATTTTTTTTTTTTTTTTTTTCTCCCCAAAGGACCCCTTCATAATTTTAAGCATTAAAGCATATGCTTCGTATACTCTTAGATGCTGGAACTCCTGTTCATGTTTTTTTTTTTTTTTTGATAACTGTAGTACTCAAAAAGTATATTTAATTAGTGAAATCATAAAGCTTATATATTAACAGCAATTTATTACAAATATATAGTCATATTATTTATATATTTTTTTTCCCTCTGCAGTAATCAAAGCATGACGATGTGTCACAGTCCTCCAGTGCTGCACTTTGAGAACCCTTGCTTCAGGATGAACACTCAGGATCAGGGGCGTAGATTACTCGGGGGACGTGTCCCCCCACTTTTAACATCACACAAATTTGTCTTTTTGGGCAAGTGTGTTCGCATAGAGGTTTTCAAGAGCTGGTGTGAATAAATATAGATTTAAACTCAAAGATCAAAGAGACAGGATAGTCTGCACATGACCTGATATTGTATTCGGACCCAGAATAAGGCGAGATTAACATCACGGAGCACTTAACACTGCAGTGTGTGTTTCATTCACACTCGAAGCCGGAGCGTAGAAAGTCATACCAGGAAATGAACAAAAGCTCCAGCTATTGCTGTATGAAAACAGATGTTTTCACAGAAAAATAATGTTTAGAAGCAGGAAGAAATTAAAAAAATACGACTGCGACAATATATGGTTTATTTTTGTTTTGCAAGTCATCCCCAAGTAATAAATAAAGTATATGAACAATGCAGTGCTAATTTACATAGCATTAATTACAGTATAGAAACTATTCTGCCTTATTATGTGATTACAATTTCATTATTACTGATTATTGTCCAGCAGTTATAGATTTCTAAGCTAATTAAAAGCTAGAAATTAGAGAAAAAATAAAGTTGCCTATACACTAAAAGTTTTTGAATAGTAAAAGTGTTAATGTTTTTTAAAGAAGTTTCTTCTGTTCACCAAGCCTGCATTTATTTGATCCAAAGTACAGCACAACAGTAAACTTTTGAAATATTTTTAGTATTTAAAATAACTGTTTTCTATTTGAATTTATTTTAAAATATAAATTATTGTGATTTCAAAGCTACATTTTTAGCATCATTACTCCAGTCACAAGACACTGTGCACATGAAGAGCAAGAGATTAACACCTTTATTTCAACCCCCACAAGCTATACAGAACTACCCCCAACCCCCTCCAGCTGAACTGAATTCAGTCTGTTTTTTGGCTGCAAGGAATGGTGTGTTTTCATACTACTGGGATGAAATATGCTGCCTGCACTCACAGCAGCCGTACTCTTTTTATTCATTATTTTATCGCAGCACATATCATTATTTTCACCAGACCATAATAATAACAAATTGAGGAAGGCTTTAAGACCAAGCGGAATCCTCCGTCAACTGCAGGTTCACCGTCAGCGGTTTGATTTTACAAAATCAGTTTGAGGTGAATACAACTTATTGATCATGAGCCCAACATTTAGCAAGGCAGGAAAACATTCAGTCTACCTGAAGAAAGACGTATTTCATTTTAAGTTAATGCTGTTAAATAGAGAGTTAAAAAAATAAAAAATAAAAACCTACTGTAGGATATTCTTAAACTTGGAGCTCATTATATTGAAGTACAAATCCAAACACCAGAAGCAACCTACACTCTTTAAGTGTTCTTTCATTGAAAAGTATGCATTTTATTTATTCACAGGCTATATGGTTGAAATAATATTTTAGTTCAAAACTTTAAGTGCCATTGTTTAAAAAAATGATTTATTGACTGATGTTTCAAAGACCTTCAATTGTTCTGCTTTAAAATCCCATGCCATTTGTAATTTCACAGTATTTTCACCTCCTAAATTAATACCCTTGTAAAGACACAATTCTATAATGGTCAAATTTACTCTGGCCAATGGCATTTTTTGTATGACATTACTATTATTATTTTGATTAATTCTACATAAATGGGTGAAGCAAAACAAATATGATTATTTCTGATAACTTTTTAACTGCAGGCAGATATAGGCCTACATTTTTGGTACATTACAAGTATTTGGATCGTCCCTTATTCTGTCCCTTATTTTCTTAAAGAACACTTATTTTCGACAAGAATAAACACTATTTTCTTAAAGAATAAAATAGAAAGAATCACAATTAGCCCTTATTTTCCATTTCTAAAGTAAATTGGCAACCCTAATGATAATGTAATTATCTTTTGACCCCTGACAGTGGCACCTTCCTTAAAAAAAACAAAACAAAAACAAAAACCTCAGTATGCACCATGGGTCTGAGAGTAACGCAGTTTCAATTCTCTGTATGTATGTACTGGACATGTGGAAGAACTGACAATAAAGCAGACTTGTCTTGACTTGATTAAAGTCATGAGAGAGATATCAGGGCAAAATAAAGAGACTGAAAAGAAAAATGGAAGTGAAGGTGCAGTTCAGGAGAAAACTTTTTTTTTTAGTATGTCCCCAACCTAAGGATTTAAACAATTTTATTTATTTATTTATTTATTTATTTATTTTTATGTCAGGTCCATACAAAAAATAGGGTTGTCCATTTCAGAATTTGTTGTTGGTGTATGAGTGTGAGATTTCCCAGTCTGAATTTTTCCCTCGTGGAAATTAATGGCGCAGACATGCAGTTTCATAGGCCTACTGAAGCTAGCTGTGTTTTCAGCCTCAATATATGAGTATATTATTTTTTAATTAACATTTTTTTCCCCAAACCATTGTTAGATGCAGTGTTTCCTGTAGTTATGCAAAGACTTGGTTTTAAAAACAGTATGCAACAGTATGCAATTGAAATCAGTAAATAATTTCTCATGATTTTAAATCTGCACTGAACTTCAGATCAATCTCAAAGTAAAAGGCAGAACTAAAGTCTGATTTCGTGGTGGATGTGTTCAAATTTGATCATCTTAATTCAAGTGGTGAAGGATTTTGAAAGTCTGACAGGGTTGAGCACTACTATAAGGTTGTTTGATATATTGTTTAATGCAATGCAGTGATTTTGGGGCCAAAATGTGGACAATTCAGTTTCAATAAGAGGTGCAGAGAGAATGAAAAGTGATAGAGAAATGCATGTTCTGTCAGGGATGGGGTGAAATATGGAGTAAGGACACAATGGTGCAGGAGAATGGGCCTTATTAATAACAAAATAAAACAAACAACCCAATGGTGGAAGGACAGGACAGGACGAGGGTTGACACAAGAACATTCAATGATGAACTGGCACAGGACTGCAAACATAAAGAGAATAAATAGGGAGCAAATGGGAGGGTAACGAGGAAAACACTCGTGGGGCAAATCAACCAATAATCAGGTAACAACATGGGTGGGGTTAGACAATTAACATGAGAGCACATGGCACACAGGAAACAAAGACAAAAGCCATATGCTTGTGTTTTTGTTTTGTGTGAGCACATGGCTTTTGTCTTTGCTTCCTGTGTGCCATGTGCTTAAAGGGGTGGTTGATTGCGATTTAACTTTTTTAATGTTAGTTAGTGTGTAATGTTGCTGTTTGAGGATAAACAATATCTGCAAAGTTACGAAGCTGAAAGTTCAATGCAAACGGAGATATCGTATTTTAAAATTCTGGCAGTTTAATGCCTACAAAATGGCTGGTATTGGGACTAGAGGTCTTCACGGGTCCAAAAATTTGTGCCCGAAAGAGACCCGTAATGTACTACACCGAACCGACCCGGACCCGTCTACTATTTGAAAGCTGGACCCGAACCCACCGGGAAGACACAGACCCGACTGGACCCGATTGTCACATATTCCACCTTAAATTGCTGTTACAAGTCAATAAACCTGTTGCGAAAAATACAACTTTTTGTCTTACCTAATTTAAGGAGCCGTAGTCTCTCTTCCTTGTACCTGACTGCCTGTGATGCATTAAAATCCTCCGACAAGAAAGTTATCCATGTTATTCCTCTCGTTATTCCAAGTCCAAGCTTAATCCACTCGTTATTTCAGCTTCAAAAGTCCACTTGATGTCACGGTGACGGATGACAAATGCAACTGTGCACATGTGCATTCTGACTCGAGTTAACTCGCATAATAACTTCAACTGTTTGCCCTTTTGAACTATGATAACGATTGCTCGTTCAGTGCCATGGCCGCTGACGTTATTTATTTGCTATCATCTCTGTGCTCTGCGTCGAGTCTGAATCTGACCACTAAAACTTTAAGATTAAACGGTTCATTTATATTATTATAAAAATGGGATAAAATGTAAAGCGCGCTTTGGCGGTCGAAGTCGTTGTGTCCTTCACTGGTTGCCATAGAAAAATGACACGCGCTTGAGACTGCACATGTGTGCTAGCTAGATCAACCTAAAATATGCTTTTTAACACTATTTGAGCGTCATAGAAAACATTCATGTGACAGTTCACCTCAGATTTTGTTGCTGATTTGAAATATATTAAATATGAATGTTTCAAGTCTGCAAGCATTATTATTGTGCGTGCACTTGCATTAACTCTGAGTCGTGACGTAACAAACCCAGATAAACCCTGCACCCGGGAAAAGGCAGCAAAGGAGGCAAGCATGCTGCACTGCTTTAGAGAAGAGGAAGAGAAAACTAGAAGTGTGCATAAAAATCTATTCATATATGAATCATGATTCTGTCTTCTAACCATTCTAATGGATTCACAAGTTTCAAAATCAATTTTCAAAAGCAGCAGTTCTTAATACTGTTCCTCTGCACACGCTCTGCAGCTCTCTCTCTCTCTCTGATTTAGCTTAGCTCCAACAATGAACTGTTCCAATTATACATTTATTTTCACATAGCTAAGAGAAGCATTAAACATGGATGTACATGGATGCTGCACACTGGTGTTGGTTGAGGAGATTACCCGCTTCTATGTAAAGCGCTTTGAGTGCCCAGAAGAGCTCTGTATAAATGTAAAGAATTATTATTATTATTATTATTATTATTATTATTATTATTATTATTATTATTATTATTATTATTATTATCTAATGATTAAGTACCAGCATGAATAAATAAGTACTAGTAACTTTACAAAAGACACTAGTACCTAAAGAATAAGAAGTAGTAGTTAATGAATAAGTAGTAGTACTTAATGGAAAAGATACTAGTATCCAAAAATTAAGTACTAGTAATGTTAAATTATATACTAGTGTGGTTTATAGATTAAATGTTAAAATGGCTTGCCATAGACTGTGGATTTATAGACCCTCCTACACACAGCACAACCATTATTTTATCTTTAGCTGAACACTGTATTAAAAACTGAAAAATGTATTAAAAAGTTAGTGTAGAATATAAAAGATATTGTAGAATATTATGAGATGCTGTGAGATTGTGAGAGTAATTGCACTTTAAAAGATTGTTTTAAATTTGCTGTGTGTTTTGATTCAGACACTCCCTGTGTTTCACAATTCAAGAAGAGATGAGGGAGGAGACAAAACTCTACATAGAAATACATGTAGAAAAAACAAACAAACAAAAAACTGTTCCATTCTAAGATATTTAGTCTTTTAGTGCATGCAAGTTGTTAAAACTGTTTTTCTACTTAAAAGAATGTTTCACAAAGAATGTCTTTTTCTCACACTGCATTGTTTTGTTCGTTCACGCTGCCAGAGCCTTACACAAAACAGACAGATCAGTGAATACATGAGGTGACTCCTAATGTAGAGTGGAGAAGAAAAATGTGCAGATTGCATACATGTGTGACGAGAAAACACGGAGGAGATGGAAGGACTACAGTCTTCCCCGAAACTTTAACTCTCCCATAAAGTTGCTGAGAATTGGAGACGTTTTAAACAATAATTTATGTTGTATTTATCTGCAACTGATTGAAATCATTACTAAGTGAGAAAATGAAAGCATCGTTATTTCTTCATGTGGTTGGCGATGAAGCATTAGAAGAATAAGATGAAGAATAATAAGAAGGAGAGAGTCGCGCTTGCGAGACTTGCGAAGTTTGAAGGATGTTGGATATCGAAGATAAATATCCCACTGTAAAAACATTTTATTCACGTTGTGAAGAGGTTGTGATAATGTTTTTATCCGACATATTTAATACGAGATGTTGTTTTATTTATTCATGTTATATATACTTTTTTACACAAGGTTGCAGAACCGTAGACTATTTATAACGTTTCTATCACGTTTTATCACCATGCCTCCTTCAACGTTTTAGAAACGTAGCTACCATGTCCAAACCGACAGTTTACATGCTGTTTTCTTTACTGTGTTAACTTTGAAAGCAAAATCACCCTACTATAAAACAATATTATACCTGTATAAAATAAGAGATTGATTAAGTGGTGTCTTTTATTTTTTCTTTATACATCGTCATAGATTATTATGTTACCGGTTACAATATTTCTGTTCATCTGAATATGCTGACTTCTAGTTGTCCATTTTATAAGACTACATTAATATTTGTGGCCTAATAATTTATACTACACACAAATTTAATCAATGTGTTTATTCACAAAATATAAAAAGCAAACACATTTTTTTTTTTTTTTACAACTTTTCACAAGATTGTGGTTGCAGTTAGATAATTTTGTCGTAGGCAACGTTTTAAAAACTATATATATATATATATATATATATATATATATATATATATATATATATATATATATATATATATATATATATAAATTATGTAATCAAATTAAAACATTTTAGAAACGTTGTGAAAAAACCATCCTGGTATGTGTTTAATTGTTTTAAGTAGTCCATAAATAAATAAATAATAAACAATAACAATAATAATCATGTGCATGTCACGTTTGTCTAATGGGAAAACAAAAATAGACCAAACTGCAATTATTTATTTATTTATTGTATTTAATAATTTTTAAATGAATTTGAAAAACTGTGTAAGTGATTTTTCAGTGCTTTATTTGCAGGTTACATTGTTATGCCAGTAGCTGGCAGCAAGGGACTGTCTTAATGAGTAAGTTTGTAAACCATTCATTCATTGCTGATTCATTCTGTTGTAGTGCTGAGTTCTGTGACCCACCAAATTATATGATCCGAGGAATGGGGTTAGGGGTAGGATTAGATTAGGTTTGGGTTTAGTATTAAGTTGAATTAACTCGAAACAGCAGCTTTTCTTTTTTATTTAAATCTTTACAAGCAATCCAGCGGGTCTTAAAGAACTTTGTTTTTCTACCTCCACAAGTGCATTGACTATGTTGCCTTGTTGATCAAAAAGTGCACTTTTCCTTGTTTTAAACCTAGCCAAGAAGTTATATCAATTTATTGTGAAATTACTACATTTCCGTGTCAATCCATGTTCATTTTTTTCTCGCGAACAATGCGCTGTCACTTTGATTTAGCGCGTGCAGCACAGCAAAAATAGACTCAAGTGCGTCAACGCACCGCTCCTTTGTGAAATTACTGTGCCAGACAGCAACAGCTTGCAGTGTGACCTCTAACCACATTAACATGGGTGCATAAAAAAAATATGTTCACATGCACACTGCAGACAGAGTATGTTGAGAATTGCATATATTCATAGTATCTGCTATAATAGCCAATCCATCTAATTGTGAATAGAATGTCTGTCAGGCAAAAGGTCCAAGCAAGTATGTGGCTAAGTTTTTGCCATGGCCCTTCCGCATCACTGTGGGCGACACTGGTTCAGGGACATCAGCTATCAACCGTGGACATGTCCTCACAAATCTTTCTGTGGCCCTTTCCATTCTGGTTTCTCACCAAACTTTTTGTTCTCAGGTGTTGCTTTGTTCCTACTACACCAAGATGACCGTCAGCATGAACTAATTGTAATGCCGCTCTTCAAAGTGACTGTGGCAAAAACAATTATTGTTCCTCTGAGATTTTTTTAGCCAATGATGTATATAATAATAGCTCACCTGGGCCATCTTTGTATGCAGGGCAGTCATCTGAATGACCCCTTGTGAATGGCAGCGTCTTTCCCGCCCCTGTAATTCCACATCACTTGCAGATATCGCCTCAACTTCTTTGGGTGGTCAGGTAGCTGGGTTGTTCACATGCCCACACCAGTGCAAGCTTTTCACGCTCTGTTAGTGAGCCCGCCTCTGTTCTTCACACTCCCCCTAGCCCATTCCTGCTCACACAGCAGACAAGATCCATTCACTCCCTCTTGGTCCTGCACTAATACTGCTCCGATGCCCTTTGGTCCAGCATCTGTGATGACTTTGTTAATGCGCGTCCTTGTCAAATAAAATAGTGTTGTGGCTTCAGCCAACTTATCTTTGAGAATTTTGAAAGCTTTCTTTTGCTCAGTCCTGAAATTAATTTTTTTTTATTTCATTATTTTTTTTTTTTTTTTGTTTTTTTTTGTCTGAAAAAAAAAAAAAAAAAGCTTAGAGGTTCTTAGATACTCACAAGCTGAGGTATAAAATAGCTACTATAGCCAGCTAAAAGAGAAGTTCTCACCTCTGGAAGCATTTTTCAGGCTCTTTAAATTTGGCCAACTGCTCTCACCCTCTCTGCCGCTATAGGGCCTATGCCTTTCTCTGACAACAGCACGTCAGCAAACAGTAGTTTGTCTATGTGTTAAACTGCCACTTCTCTGCATTCAGAGTCGCTTCTATAAGTATCCAGTCTATTTAGTAATTGCATGCACACTTCTTTTGAGTCTGTTTGTCAGGGTATGGATGATGATGTCGGGCCCTGGTATGTTCTCACCTTCCCTCGGAAACCAGCCAGATCAGTGGCTTTCTTGGTTTCATGCTGGTACCGTCACGGCTGACAAACTCAAACACCAGCCTTTTATATGCCATTATAGACTGCAAAGGTTGTGATGTCTCTTGATTCTGGGGTCAATTCCAGCTGATGGTACCCCCATTGCAGGTCTAGTTAGCTGAACACGACTGACCCATTCAACAGTTCATCCATTGTGGGAATTGGAAACCTCCAAACACATCCTTATGGGGACGCAATGCGCCTAAGGGGCTGTGCAGCTGGCATCACCGTGCTGTCTATATGCAGGCTAATTTGTTTTGCGTTTAGTTTACCTACTCCACAAAACAATTTGGGGTATTGCTGTCTTATCATATACTTCATATCACTCACTGCTGCGACTTTAGCTCCAATCCTCAGAGCTCGTAATTTAACTGCTGTGTCTTTTCCGAGCAGTGACTCCTCTCCTCTGGCAGGGGTTCACTTGATGAGTGTACATACAGTTTTTTTTTTTTTTTTTTTGGTCTGATTTGGCATGATGAAATGATCTCCTTCCATGCACTTTCTGCATGATTTTCCATGTGCGGACATTTATAATCTTTGCCAGATGTCCTGTCTGTCCAAGATCTGTACAAGTTTTGTCTGAATCAGCTCTTCCTTTACTACACTGTATTTGTCTTTCCTAATCTCTCCTCTCTCTCCTTGAACACAAGACTCACAGTCTCTTTTCTACCTCAGTCTGTGGAGAGATGTGCACCGCCATCTGCAGTTCAACACTTACACTGCGCTTCATTCTGAAGTGTGTTTGAGCAACCTGTTCCGTTCCTTCCTCCAGCAATTTTCTGCGTACGTATTCAGTTCTGCATCGACTCAAAACAGCATTCCTTATTTGATTTTCTTTATCAGCTCAAAAATCACAGTCCTTTGCTGCTTGCCTTAAGCATGTGCCATTTTCTACTTTACCTGAGGCACATAGTCTGCGTTCAGTGCTGTTACTGTCTGCGTGTAGTCTGTTGGCCCTCCTGTGTCTGCGAGTGTGGAGAAAATATCCTCCACGTCTGTCCCAGCTTGATGTAAAAGCAAGGCTCTCCATCTTTGTTTTGTGGAGTCAGGTGCATCATCAGTCAGGATCTAGTCTCGTGTAGCCCGGCCCTATATAAATAAGTCGGGCCCCGTAGGGCTCGGGCTGAAATGCAGGGCTCTACCTGGAATGTTTTCCTCAGAAACCTTAGTTTCTTTGCGACTGAAGACATGAACATCATGAGTAAATGATCAGGATTTTTTTTTTATTCTGGAAGTGAACTAATCCTTTAACATCCACTGAATCTTATTGCAAAAAAAAAAAAAAAAAAAAAGGTTCTTTAGGCTATTAAAATGTTCTTCAGACTAAGAAAAAATATCTTTTTTTTTCTTCTGTCCTTTTAATCTCTCTCAGTATAAAGTTAGGCCTATAAACAACAAACTTAAAAACTACTTGTTTTTATTATATTTGTGTTTTGCTTTTAGTCCTTTGTTCAGGTTCCTGAACTTTATGTTTATATATTTTAATAATATAAATACTTTCAACAGAATTTCTATAGTTTTCCTAATTGGGTTTGCATCACAGCATGTGTAATTTGTCTTGAGCAATCTAATCCTAGATTATTTATGTTTTATGTCCCATTCTGCTCACTTTTCCCCCTGGAGTGAATCCGCAGGCAACATGGACTCGAGGGCACTCGTGAGGGTCAGGATCCACTAAAAGATCAGGACACTGATGACTCCTGCAACCACGATTATCTGATCGCACATTAAAATACTTAGGTTCATCAGTTGTAAAAACACAACCTAAGTAGAGAGGAGGCTACACCAATAAAGTAAATTTTCGCTTCCCTCCCTAAAATAGTTTTTGATTGAATACACACACAAAATAAAACAAACACAGAATGCAAAAATAAATGCCAATCCAAAGTGTATTATACAAGCAACACAAGAAAAAAGCAATGTATACAATATGTACAAAAAATGTATGAGTGTGTTTGTATTGTTCGATCCAGGAGTGAACATGCAGATTTTAAGAAATTATTTGCAAATAGTTAAATAATCAAGATAATTCTCAGCATTATAAATATTTCCAATTATGTGGCTGGACTACACAGTAACACCGCTGATGATGTTCTTAATCTTCTGGTTTAGTTGTTTTATCATGCATCTCATTTTAAGAATTTCAGTTTCAAAGATCTTCTTAGAAAGCGTCCCTCTCCTCACTTCTAACTTCTATTCCACTTTTTATAGTAACTAGATGACCGGCTTGATCATCCCTGCCCGTGAAACAATGTCATCAAGATACACCTCGTCAGTCACTGATCACACTTCAGGAATCCACTGCAACGATTCCCCCTCCAGAGGCTGCAAGTTGACTAAGACTGACAGCAGAAGTTAATCAATATCACACATGTGAACAGATTCCTTCATGACTGTCGGGTAAGAAAGGTCTTGATCCAACTTTTTCAGCATTCAACACAAAATGCTGAGATTTGTTTAGTGCTACTAACCCGGAATTACCTTTACCTGTGGTTAAATGATCATAACTGTGAGAAAAAAATCATGCAAAGGAAACATATTAAATGTCTGGCTCTTTGTGTTTATTTTAGCAAATATAGATCTATGACTTCATTAACTGTAGCCAAAAAAAAAAAAAAAAAAAAAAAACGCATATATGAAATGGAGAAAAAATATACTTATGTAAAAAGCAGTTTTATAGAATATACTGTATATGTAAGAACAATCATTTTAGCCTCACAGTCTTAGCAAAAAACACAGGCATTATTTAATAAGACAGAACATGTTATATTTAACTATCAGACAAAGTGCCCAATTACTGTTTAATTGCTGTACAGCTCCAGTCGAATCATGTAATAATGTAATAGCTTGAAGGGCAGTTTCACTTAAAAGCTGTTAAACAAAAAGTGCACCAAATGAAAAATTATTTAGCCATACATTATAGATACTGTATATCTGTTTGCCTACATAATGTGTACAGATCAATACAGTGCCTGCCTCTAAAGTATTTCAGTCAAGCATGTGCATAAGCAGTTCACTCAGATTCATTTCTTTAAGCAATGCAAGCGTTACTGTGTCTGCTGTGAAGACCTCTTTTTAGCCGTCTGGTGTCTTCTCTGCACTCAGGGACCTTTAAACAGATAAAAGATGATGCTTTATGCAGGTGATGTGAATGATGAGCTCATTCATTTGACATTTTATAGTCATCACAAATAACTGAACCAAATGACTTAAAGAAAGTTTAAAATGTATAAGAACCAATTCATGCCACAATCTGCAGGCACGTCAAGAATATTATGAGCTTGTTGTCAGTTATTGTAAAATCATTGTACAGCTAACATAATTCTTACATGTAACAATCTTCTTGTGACCCTTTTTCCAAAAAGCTAGAGGCATGAGGTGTGACTCACCAACTCCAGCAGCATCAGCATTCTGAAAAATTTACAAATGATCAATAATAATAAAATAATGATACAATATAAGATTTTTACATTTCTTCAACAAGTATAATATTGACTTTAGGAGTCATTCTGATCTGTAGCAGAACCAGTGCATGATGGCTATTTTGTAATGTTAGTGGTTTGGCTGTAATAGTGTTTCTCTCTCACCTCTATCACAATGATTCAGTTCAGAGTACAAAGTGTCACCAGACTCACTTGCTCTTCCTTCTGATAGAGAACAACAGAGAGGCAACAAAATGAACAGAATGCTATACATCTGCAACAGTAATAAATGATAATCCATGATCACATGAAGAAGTGGAAGCTCTCAAGCCACAAAGAAACAGAAGTGTATATTGATTAAAAATGTTAATATAATGTCCAGCCAAAAGAATTATGATTAAGAACCTTTTATTTATTTATTTTTTAACCAAGTTCTGTTAAAATGTTTAATATTACACACTTTTTTTTTTCACATGATCTGTAACCTGCTGTTGACATTTTAGAGGAACACTTTATTTACTTCTGTGTTTGTCCCTATTATTATTATTATTATATTATTTTTTTTTTTTATCAGAATATCAGAAAGTCCAGCACCTATCATGAAAAACAACATGATGTTATCTGACTCTCTACAACAACATACAGAACGTGACTGATGTACATTTTTATGAGAAAAGTTGCATGAATTGGTTTTTTATTAGTGCTGTTTATGGCTATAAAGGGTTTATTTTCCTGATATTATAAAATCAATATACCTTAGTGAAATGTGACGAATCATTCAGACAGTTGTGTTTAGATGCAGTTACCTTTGCCTTTGGTTTTCTTCTTGTCCTGTATATTGATCTTTCGCGTTAAGTCAAATGCGCTGGGTCCTGCAGGATTAATATCTACAAAAACAGAAGATCAATCAGATTATTCAGAACATTCTGGAAATATTGTACTTCAGGAAAAAAATGAATCTCACCTTTACTTTTGCATTTCTTTCCTCTTTTTCCGACTTCTGAGTATGTCACATTATTTGACTCTGCCTTAGTATTACCTGGAAAAATAATAATGATATTATTTTGAAATAAATATGCATTTTTTTTTAATTTGTTGAATTAGAAATAAAATAATGTGGTTAAAGACTGATTATATTGTACAGGTGAAGATAAGAGAGTTTTTTTTTTAACCTTTGTCCATCTTTTTCTTTTTCTGAACAGTGACTCTCAGAATATGTGACATCTGCCAAGGGCTCTGGATCATCTAAAACAATTCAAAGCCAACGTGATTGAACAATATTTGTTGATTTTGAATTTATACATGTATAAATAAGTTTAAAGACTCAACCTTTGTCTCTCTTATTGACTTCAGTCACGTCGTCATAAATGTGATCAGAATCTGCTGGACAGCAAACAGACATTTGAGAATAAAAGATAAAAAGAAAAGCAGTCTTGAAGAAAAAAAAAAGGATCATATGAAGCCTAAAGTGATAGTTCAAAATAATGAAAATATCTTTCTTTGTGTGTTTCACAGATGACAGAAAGTCATACAGATATGGAAAGACATTAATAATTATTTTTTGTTTGTGTCCCATCTCTTTAAATAAGTAGTTATTGGGGCTGACCAGATTGTAGAGGAGAGTTTTCCGGTTGAGATTGTGCAGATTGATTTGGGACTGATGTCTGGTTAATGTTACGCTGCTGATCTATAACAGAAACAAAGAGCATTATGATCACTCAAGAGTGTCTGCAGTGACTCTTTAGTCTGATATTCTTCTCGTGAGCCTTTACTCAGAAACTTTATTGTTGCTGTTCAGTTGTGTTAATCATGTTCTGAACTGCTCCACACCTTTGTTCTTCTTTGTATCTCCACATCAGCAGCAGTGGAGAGGAAGAACAACAGACAAACACTCAATCCCACAACCAATACCAGTGACCGGTAGAAGAGAAGATGAAGCTGCTGAGACCAGGAAAGCATGATAAGTTTCGTTCGTTAGTGACACACTGTATGATAATATTACAAGGTACATGGAAATCACTCGTTAAAACCCTCGTGTGACTTTGAGACAGTCGTGATGTTCATCTCTCCTGTCGTCTGATTCTGGACGAGTGATCCGTCTTTATAGAAATCAGCTCCGAGGATCGGGGAGTTTGTAGATCGATGTAAACAGTGTAGAGTCGGAGTATCTCCCTCAATCACAGGATCAACAGAACTCTCCAGAATCACATCACCATCTACACAACACAAGAAACATCTGCTGACTGCTGATGTATCAAAACAATTCAGGGACAAACATGTTGCTATCTTATGAACTCAATTGTATTTTAATTATGCTTTCTATGCGATTTTTGTACTAGTTTCATGCAGTCCAACCTGATCTCATATTAGGTGCCAAATTTGTATGATGTGAATGATCCATCACTAAACCTAACCATCAGTGGGGCGTAAGAAGATTGTACAAAACTGTACAAATTATCCATCTGTGACGAGTGGAGCAGGTGGAGCACATGATAATGAGAGACACTCGTCTCGAGTCCCACGGAGGAGCTCCGGAAGAATAAAAGGAGGAGTGACGACAGTGAAGGACGAGAGAGGACAGGCCTGGACTTTATGTTGATGTTTTATGTGGCAGTCGTCCGTGAGTGGCTGGCACTTTTACTTTTGTTTGTGTTTATTTATTTATTAAAGTTTTATGTTTAAATGTTTGCCGGTTCCTGCCTCCTTCTTCACGATCGATGAACTTTGTTACTCCATCATTTCACCAGATTGTAAAATAGTTACGAATTGCCATGGGAGTGTTTTGTGTAGTCAGACTTTTATCAGCTGGCATGAAACTGAGTCCAATTTGCTGCTTAATCTGACCAAAAACTGTCCATTTAAATGAGAAGAGACTGTCTGATGAATGTGGACAGGTTTAACTCCACTATAATAGAAATAACGTATTCAAATAATTGTACAGCAGTGTCAGTCTGTGATATAATCTGA
>NC_056578.1:45557105-45560923 GCF_018340385.1 Cyprinus carpio
ATCATTACTCCAGTCTTCAGTGTCACATGATCTTCAGAAATCATTCTGATATGATGATTTGCTGCTCAGTAAACATTTCTAATTATTATCAATGTTGTAAACATTTGTGCTGCTTAATATTTTTGAGGAAACAATTTTTTTCACGATTCTCTTAGTTATGAATCTGGTGTAGACACTTAGAGCAGAAAATATTTCTACATGACTCCCTGCAATACAACTCTGATTTATCTATCGCTCAATGTACTGCTCTGTTATTGAACAACCACAACTGCTACAACTGATAACGGAGCGCTCAAGTGTACTGCGAGTCAGGCTGAGGTCATTAAAATATATCAAATTAATATTTTGTGCTCAATTATTTACTTATCAGGCAAGTGGTCGCATGATAAGCGGGAAAATTATACAGTGTAGTCTTTATCACCCTGCAGAGGTTCATTTTGCAAAATAATCTGCTGACTGTACACTATCCCTCAGTTTGAGAACCTCTGGAGTAACGTTAGGTGATCTGCGCTCTATTAGTTTGGTCTGTTAGATGCTCTGTGTGTTTGATTACTAATGCCTGTGCAGTTGCACACAGAGGACAAAAATATCCAGCCTCGACTCTTCATCATCGTTTGTGTTAAAATTTACAAAGCGAAGCAAATTGAACAAAACTATATAAATGCTAAATTGGAATACATGAATATATAACGGTATCCACGGTATAGAAAAAACCATATCATGGAACAACAATAATACCGGAAACAGTCACTTTCATACCGGTATAGTGCTCACCCCTAGTCTTTAACAATTCACACTGCCATATTTAAAAGTAGCACATATTTGCATTTTCCCCCACCATTTGATAATTAAAAAAAAAAATCAAAGCTTCTTCAGTTTCTTTCTGCAGTGGAAACATCAGTTTTGTTGATACTGATTTAATTTGATTGGTAACGGCTCTATAGTGTCTTATTACAGTAACTGAAATTATTAATAAAATGTAAGAATTTGATATGAAAGATGGTGCATAAATTGAATAAGGTTTGGGAAGGAAACTGGAGGCAAAAAATACCTGAAAATAAATTTAAGTAAGTATTACTATGCAATAGTCAGCTTGAATCATATAAAATGTAATTTCTTAACACAATTGAGGCCAGTGAAAAAGCTGAGTTGTTAGTAATTTTGGAAAACCACTAGATACAGTGTCTGCTGAGCAGAAACATTAATGTCAAGCTCTGTCTGTAATCATAGTGACAGAGACTACAGTAAAAGTAAAGAGAGTGACTGTCTCTCCTCTGAACACACACTGATCTGATCTGATCTCACCTTCACTACAGCTTTTGCTCTCCGTATTTTATTTTAATTATGATTTGATTTTGTTTTGATTGGAATTGCATTATAGTGTTATGTGTTATGAACTCAAAATATCCTTATGAGAAAAAAACTGCACTAAATTAAATTAAAGTAGATACTAAAATAATAATAGTAAAAAAAATTAAAGTAGTTGGTGTTGATTATTAAAATGTTTCCAATTTTTGGTAACAACTAAATGAAACACTGATTTTATAATCAGCCAACATTTATGTTCTATAATTCACATATTACACAATTTCATAGTGTATAACATTTACATAATTTAAGAGTATCATAAACTTTATAAACAATAATGTCAAAAATGCTTATTCATGAGGACATTGATCTTAAACTCACCCTTCACTGAGAGAGAAACACTGAGTGAGTTTCTGGAATTATACCCTTACGCAGGTTTCACACCGCACGCATAAGCAGAGCGTATTTTTTCAGCGCCTATGTTAACAGATTAGAGCATTCACACCACAATCACAGGCAGCATGTAGCAGGAGCAGAGCAGAAGCGGCAGTGGCCACTTACGCTCAATTAAAGTCACAGTGCATTTTTCTTGATCAAAATTGACCTGCTTAACATGAAAAACAACAGATGTCACCATAAAATCATGTAAGTGTTTCACAATCACCATATAGGGTGAGGTCAGGGGCTGCGGCTCGCTCCAGACTGCTCTCCAGTTCATTGATGTAAATGTTAAATAATGTTGGGCTTAAGCAGCAGCCCTGTCTCTCTCCACGCTCCTGGGAAAGATACCTCATACGTTTGCTGCTGATTTTTATGCCACATTTACTGTCAGTGTACATTGATTTGATGAGGTCATAGGTTTTACTTCATATACCACTTTCAATAAGTTTGTAGAATAGTCCTTGGTGCCAAATTGAGTCAAAAGCTAAAAGTCAATAAAGCATGCATATATTTTACCTTTATCTTGGTTAACATGTTTTTCAATTAGAGTATGTAATCTATAGATGTGATCAGATGTATGGTAATTTGGTAAAAAAAAAAAAAAAAAAAAACTTTTTGGTGTACTCTCTCTCAAAATGGCCATATTTGAGAAAATAAATTAGAGTAGTTTGCATCACTGGATATAGCTGTTGGTCATTTAACATTTCTATCATAAACATTAAGTTAAAAGTTGACTAATGATTAAAACATTTGTAGCTCATCTGCACTGCTCTCTTTAACGCTAAGAACTGAGTGCTTTTGTGCTTGCTTCTGGGTGGAACAGTAAACCCTCAAGCCTACTTTGATTTGATTGGCCATCTCAGTCGAGCTTTTGATCACTGACTGACAGTACTGTTAGACCGCCGAGGCTTCTTGATCTGAAGCACCTAGTATGTGTAGAGGTCGCGCGCGTGCATCCGTAGACCCAGCGCAAGCAACTTCTCACACTTTAATAGTATTTATAGCTCCTAACAGGCTGTGTGACTAGGAGAAGTTATTACCTCAAAATGTACGTCAGTATGCAGTTTTCCCTATTGCTCGCGTGCCAGCAATTATCCCTCTGCATGCCACAGGTTGCCTACCCCTGGCATATTATATTCTTTATAGAGCAAAAAAACTATTCACTGTAATAAATTGTGCTGTATAACATGAAATATAAATGTGTGCTGTGCTCTATTCACTGTAATAAATTGTGCTGTACAAAATCTCAGTCCCAAAAACCAAAGGGACCATCCAGACTTTCACCAGTGACAGATGCAAAAGCAAATGTCTGCCACCAGAAAGGCTGTGTTTAACAGTGTGAACCCCAGAGTCAAGAATGGAAGCCACTATGTTCTCTTGTGTTCCACATCCCCTTGATGCACTGCTGGATACCTCCCAAGCTCCCTGAATCCTCAAGTCACTGACACCTCCAAGTCTCCCCTAATCTCCAGTACCTCCATGGTGTCTAAATTACTACGAGGTTTTGCTGGCGGCTTTTCCTAAATAGCCTCGTATAGACCTCGCATGAGGATAAATTAGCTCGTCTCATAGTGCTAAGATGCTGCCAGAATTCCTCATACACTTCAGTGTCCTGTTTCTATACCACTGATATCTTGATTCACTGTGATCTGATCTTGTCACACACTTCAGACTCACTCTCTGTTCCTCAGGAGACACGTCTGCTGTCAGGGACTAACAGCCTGTGTTTCTTGCTTTGAGTCTTGTATTTTGTATCTTGTATCTTGTAACTTCTTTTGATATTATGTTTTTTTTAGTGTTGAGTTTTTTGTTTTATTAAATATAGTTATTTTTTTATTTATTTTTTGTCTAATATTTTATTTATTTTTGTTTTTTTTTTTTTTTTTTTTATTTTATTTTTTTTTTTTTATTTGTTATTGTTTGTTTTTTAAAATCTCCTGACAAACAACTTTGGTGACTGTCATTTAAAATCCCATGAAGCACCTCGTAAAGGAGTAGGGGGTAACCTCCTGGTATCCTGCCCAGCTGAATTTCACCCAACTGACCCTAGCACTATATGGCCTCCTAAT
>NC_056578.1:45561248-45562257 GCF_018340385.1 Cyprinus carpio
TCTATAAATAATACTGATCTCACAATATACTATAAACAAAACAAACAAAAAAAGAGTTAAAATGGCAAGTTTTATATTTAATCATTGTATCTAAGGCATATAAACAGTTAGCAAAAATAAATGTTCATTAAAATGCTAAATTTGGTGTTATATCAGGAATGGATTGAAACAGCTTTGTTTGGTGCTTCTCTCTCATGCAGAGCACAACAGAGACACCAGAATAGAAATATTGATGATTCTGCAAATAAATTTTTTTTATATTATAAACATTATGATTTCACCCTGACTACATACATATAAGATGTTTTAAATATTGCATTTTATGAAATAATGTATTTTATGACACGGCTCTGTGGAATACTTGATTCTGATTGGTCAGTCGTATGTTACTCGATTCAAAATGGTGTACAGTTGTTTAATTATGTCATCCTGGTATCGGAGACTCGCTCTCGTTTCATACAAACACAGCTGCTGCCATTTTGCTACGACTGATTTGTACGCTGCAATGGATTATAAGAGAACTAACAAACTGGTAAGGTTTTAAAACATTTTCGTCTTAATTATTTTATTGCCTTAATTATTTTGTGTTGAAATGTTGAGTAATAAATGGTTTGACTGCACCGGTTCCCTTAAATGTCTGTTTAGTTTGAATTTAACTGCTGTCTTCACGGAAGCTTTGCGTTCAAATATTTCAACTCAAATCAATATTTTGCGTCTAATTATTTACTTATGTGGCAAGTAGCCGTGTAATAAGTGGGATAATGTACATCCAGCTGGTTGTTCTCGCAGAATAAACCACTTTAGGCTGATCATGACACCTCCACTTCACGTCAGGGTTTATTCTGCGAGAACAACCGGCTGGATGTACATTATCCCTTACTTATTTAATTGATTAATAATAAATTAATAAACATGGAAGCTCAAGTATGTGACCTTCTGGTTTCATTGTATAAATTAAATCTATTTAAACATTTGTTTAATCTATAAATGATACACTGTTTCTATCCTC
>NC_056578.1:45562693-45566159 GCF_018340385.1 Cyprinus carpio
GCCAGGTTTAATGTGATTCTGAAACAATCATGACACTTACTCTGAACAAGTGTGTTATTATTTGTACTTTTTAATTTAACAGTGTTTTATATGTTATGCTGAGAACTTCAGGAGCTTATAGATTCATTGTCACAACTGAATCTTATTCTCATGTATAGAGAGAGTTAGGAAGATGTAGACATTTAACCTCCCCCCTTCACTGAGAGAGAAACAGAGCTTGATTGTGATGAGACTGATCCTCTATCTCTCTGTCCTCTACACCAGTACAGACCCGCATCAGATGTTTCAGATCGTTCAATAGTGAGAGTGTTTCCGTTTACAGTGTAACGCTCAGACGTCTGTGACACTTGAATGTATGTGTGTCCTTTCCATACACGATTCAGTCTCTGTAAGAAACTCAAATCTGCACACGTCCGAATCACTTCTCTCCATGTGAATACAGGACGGTCTGGATCACAGTCAGTGTAGTCTGGGTAAGCTGTGAAGACAAAAGATGTGATCAAAACAGGTTTTTTTCAATAAAACAATTATA
The DNA here is from genome assembly GCF_018340385.1 of Cyprinus carpio. Taxonomy (NCBI): domain Eukaryota; kingdom Metazoa; phylum Chordata; class Actinopteri; order Cypriniformes; family Cyprinidae; genus Cyprinus; species Cyprinus carpio. The sequence goes on from NC_056578.1 coordinate 45,563,226, forward strand.
TCATTTTTAAACTTCATATATTTTATAACATTTGTTTTGTTCTGTGGTTAGTTTTCTGGATCGGAGTGTTTTCTGGAGGTGGCTCCGTCTCATCCTCAGACAAACACCTCTGACTCGTCATAGAAAGCAGAATGAAGCTCCTGCTGAAGGAGAGCTGAACACCTCCAACTACAACCTCATATGAGGAGCAACTGAATCTCAATCAACTTCAACAGACTATCTGAAGACTTCATCAACTCATTTAACATCATTATCTGTAAGTCACCTCATTTTTATCAGACATTTAATATATGTTTGTAGAATAGCCTGAATGAAGCAGTTATTTTAGGAGTCTGTGATTTAACACTTTTTAACACATTTCCGCTGAGCTTGCTCCACACTGATACCAAGGGCTCTTTTATGCTGCATGGCCTTTAAACATGGTCTTTAGATAAAAATAATAAAGCAAACACACTGAATAATCCAGTCCCCCACCTTTACAAAGAGAACAAGAGAGGTGACCATGAAGAAAAGGAGGAGAACACCTGCAAATTAGAGAACTGAGAACAATGATCGCTTTGAGACCAATTGTATTCAAGTATAAACTGTGAGAGAGTCAGATGTCCTGCCAGCATTTTGTTTGTCTCCACCAATAACGTTTAATTTTGGCATCTCTGTGTCTTCACTGATTCTTCAAAGGGAGAGACAAGTTTCCCAAACTGAAAGGGTTCATGAGGGAACTAGCAGGGAGTTTGTGAGCTGATGAAAATCTAATAATTAAATCATGAAAATACAAAATGAAAATAATTTAAAAATAATGATGAAGATCTGGTGAAAAAAAAAGAATCAGATTCCAGCAAAGCATTTAAAGTGAAAATAATTTAAGAATAATGTAGTGCAGCTGAGCATTAGCAAAGCATTTAAAGTGTGATTAAATTTAAAGATTATTAAACTGCAGCGTACACTCATATTATTGTTATTTTCTTGATGTGAACAGGTCTTAAAAAGTGAATTGTTTCAGTCCTCTGCAGATGAAAGTTGTGGCTGTGCAGAAGAGTATAAGAGAAGTGTTGAGCCACAAATATTGATTTAACTGTGTTTTAAACAGATGTGAATCTGAAGACTCACCTGATACAGTCAGTGTAACAGCAGCTGATGAACGATGATCTCTGTGAAGTCTGATCTCTCTCCCCTCCTACAGCTGTATTCAGCTCACCTGATCATCAGACACAGATGTGATGATCCGTGTAGACTCTCTCAGCTGTATGCAGTCTGATGACTGAACTCTCTCAGTGACGTCCATCTTTAAACCAGCTGTATGTCCACTGAGTGTCTCCTGCTCCCTGTATGTCACATGTGAGAGTGACTGTCTCTCCTCTGAACACACGCTGATCTGGAGTCACCTTCACTACAGCTTTTGGTCTCACTGTATCAATACACATATGAGGAGATATTGACTGAAACAGCATCACAGTCTCATGATCAATGTTATAAACTCAAAACCACCTCAAGAGAGAGAGAAAAAAAAAACTACATTACATTAAATATTTAGTTTGATTTTAGTTATTGCATCAAACATATTTGTAAATAATGGTAAAAAACAGCGTCATGTAATGTTATTTTATTTTCTTATATTATTTAATTTCTCTCAGCGGTCATCAATTCATGACTATGTGTCACAGTCCTCCAGTGCTGCACTCTGAGAACCCTTGCTTTAGGGTGAACACTCAGGATGTTTGGTGCCTCAAAGACAACATGATAAAATAGTGTGTTTTTTTTTTTTAGAACCCTTGCTTCAGGATGAACACTTCACTTTATCAATGATTTTACTCTACAGTTGGTTTACAAAGTATACATGAATTAATTCGATTTTTCAATATATATTTAAATAACTTTTTATGTAGATTCTAACTTTCACTCATGGAGTTAACATGTTCAGTGTGCTATGGTTTAATGGTAGATAACTGCCCTTAAATAATTACATAAAATAACATGAAATTACAACTACATCCACTAGATGGCTGCAATGATCACTCAGATTTATGTGGAGACATTCAAACATCATCATTATAACAAGAAAACAATAACTCTTTTTCAAAGTTTAACTTTTTTTGTATTAAAGTACCATTTTTGCAGTATTAGGACAAATTATGTAACAGAGGATTTCTTTTTTTCTTTTTTCATTTGTTTACACGTTTATGTTGTAATATGCATTATGCACATTTGATCACCAAGAGTTACACATTGTGGGTGTTTTATAGTTTCCACTAATACAATTTTTTTTGTATTTGTTTTCTGCTTTGTGGCTGATGTAGTGACTTCATTTTACAAATTGAAAAGAAAAAAAAAATGGTTTTGTGAGTTCTGCGGAGTGGCTTTTTTATTGTAGAGCTAGCAGGTTCTACAAAGTCACGAATTTCATGCCATTTATATGAGGGGAACATTTATTTATTTATTTATTTTGTCATTTGGCAATCTAAAATAACCCTGAACATCACAAAAGAGTTAATGGCACACAGACATTTTTGCAATAGTAACATAACCCTGAACATCACAAAAGAGTTAATGGCACACAGACATTTTTGCAAAAGAATTGGACATGTGGCCAAGTATGATGACCCATACTCTGAATGAGTGCTCTGCATTAATCCCATCCAAAGTGCACACACACAGCAGTGAACACACACACACACACACACACACACAGCAGTGAACAAACACACACACAGAGCAGTGAACACACACGCACACACACACACACACACACACACAGCAGTGAACAAACACACACACAGCAGTGAACACACACGCACACACACACACAGCAGTGAACACACAAAAAAAGGTGTGAACACACACACACACAGCAGTGAACACACACACACAGCAGTGAACACACAGCAGTGGGTAGCTATATTGCTGCAGGGGAGCAGTTGGGGGTTTGGTGCCTTGCTC
>NC_056578.1:45566408-45566781 GCF_018340385.1 Cyprinus carpio
CCTTCAGTGAGTCCAGAGTGGATGAAGGACATCAGCACTAAAAGCAGAAGAAACAGATATGAATCATTGATAAGCTACTACTAAATATTTTAGAAACTAAATTTTTTGTAAAGTTGCTTTACAATGATTTGTATCGTAAAAAGCGCTATACAAATAAACTTGAATAGACTTGAATTGAAATGATAAAATATATTGCCCTATTCAGTGATCAAAATAAGAAAAATGTGTATAAGCCACTTGTAAGTATATAAAAGTATATGAAACACTCATAAAATTGCCATTAGAAAAATATAGGGAAAAAATATAGAACATAAATGATTGGTTATTGTCCAGCAGTGTTTGATTTAACCAACTAAAAGAGATAAGAAAAAAA
>NC_056578.1:45566994-45567324 GCF_018340385.1 Cyprinus carpio
AAAACATCGACTCCACCCTCATCTTGTGTTCAGGACGTTCTGAGATCATTTTCTTTTACCCAAAATGCAAGTTAATTTTATCACATTGGACTAAAACTTACTGACTTTGCTCACACAAGGTATTTATCGCATTGGACTAAAACCTACTGACTTTGCTCACACAAGGTATCTTCACAAACATAAAAAAATTACACCTTGATACAAAATCTGCTTGTAATTTTATTGAAAAAAAAAAAAAAAAAAAAAATATTATCACCAAATATTAGGTTCAATATTTTTGGCAGCTTGTTTTCTTTCAGTTGGAACAGGCTTTGTATATTATCACCAAAT
>NC_056578.1:45567612-45567686 GCF_018340385.1 Cyprinus carpio
GCCAGCCATTTTTGCCCGTGAACACTAAAGGTGCTACAGGGTTTTCAGCAGCACAAGGGTTAACTGTGACACTA
>NC_056578.1:45569085-45569260 GCF_018340385.1 Cyprinus carpio
TTGAACTTTTCTCTTTTGGTGCATTTAAATGGTCAGAGACAAAATACAAACACATCTATAAATGTGAAAAGTGAATTTTACCATCAAACATACGTGATGCATACAGTCTATAAAATCATGATTCAGATCGGATGGAGTGACAATTCGCCACAACACTATTTAAAATGTTTATTTC
>NC_056578.1:45570372-45570454 GCF_018340385.1 Cyprinus carpio
TTCCTGTTATGTACAATACTTTGGCAATATGTACCTAAGTTTGTCATGCCAATAAAGCAATATGAACTGAACTGAATGTATG
>NC_056578.1:45570752-45572129 GCF_018340385.1 Cyprinus carpio
CAACGCACCAATAACAATAAAGAAGCCAACACAACACATGAAAATGTGAGGCGTATTGTAACTCTGAATTTCATTTTTTACTATATATGGCTTCTGAAAAATAAAGCCCACAATAGAAACAACCCACAGAATGCTGTGACTTCCACTACAAGGTACATCACCTACCAAACCACAACACTGAGAGAACCATCTGCAGAACTCACTTTGACTGAACATTGATGCTACGATTATATTAGAGATGTTACCATTTTTATGGTTATCAGATCTCTGCAAATATAAACAAATTATAATAATTGAGATACATAATGATTGCATATTTATAAATATGTACTTAAAGCTGCAGTCCGTAAGGTTTGCACCCTTGTCGCCATCTCTGTTTGAAAACCTGCAACTGCAGCTGTGTGTGTGATTATCTTTCTTGTGTGGGTTGTGCTCCGGCGCGGCTCCAGCGTTGATGAATCTAATGTTTTGAGGAGTATGTGTGGCAGTCAGTCACAGCACCAGTGTGGATATTAACTATACTTCGCAGTCACAGATTCTATCCTATGTCTTGGAATATACGACCCAAATAAGAATTTTCACCAGATATTGTCATCTGAACAAGTAAGTAACAAGTCTGCCATGTTTGTTTTGACCAACTGAGGAAAAATTCATTACAATAAATCGCGCTACCAATGGTGATTTAATCTGAAGATCGGTTAGCTCATATCACATCAAACTATTATTATCGTTATTCTTTATTCTCAAATTCTTAATGTTAATAACATCATCATTGCATGACTATGTGTGTGGTGTGTATCAGCGTGTGATTTCAATTTCTGTACAGTCTAATCTCTAATTGTCATATCATTCAAATTCCATATTAAGAAATTATTTTAACCCAAAAAGCAAATTATGCTCCCTTTGAATTGCTTGTTTTTAAAATACAAATCTTTTGTAATCTCAGGCTGTCTGTAATCAGAAGCACATTTAAAACTGGAATATAATTTAATTTCATTCACATGTGTTTCATAAACACATAATCCTTTCTGGATACAATCCGCCATCAAAATGTTAAAATTAATTATTCTAGCTGCTGTGAGAAAAGGCTATAAACGATCCGTCACCTGCAGGATCCTCACATGCCATAGTCTACTAGCTGGGACAACTTCTTTATGTTTACAGACGTGATGTAATAACGGAGCAACATGCTCGAATTTCCTGTGAAAACCTACCTCTACCACTCAAATTAGAAAACATTATTATCAGCTAACCGTTGTAAATTGGGCTAAAGTAAGGAGATCGTTTTGAACACTGGCTGGTTATGTACTTGCTCAAAATTGATTTCGGACAAAAAAAAGTTACGGATTTCAGCTTTAAAGGTGCCATAGAATGCAC
>NC_056578.1:45572210-45572287 GCF_018340385.1 Cyprinus carpio
TGCCACTTTTAGGGTATGAGTCAAAACGTGCTGTTTTTTGTGTTTGTCCCCTTTAAATGAAAATTCACTTCTCACAG
>NC_056578.1:45572715-45572944 GCF_018340385.1 Cyprinus carpio
AACATTAGCCTTACAGAGAGCCAAGAAGCTCTTTTGGAAAACAAAATATGATTCGTGATGCTTACATTGCCTGGAGCCTGGACGTTTGCGCACAAAGCATTGGTATCGATCCCTCTTTCAGAAGGAATCTTTGCACAACTCCAGCGCTGAACTGACCCTCGTTTGTGAGGCAGTCGAGTCCGGTGTAAAATGTTAGCACAAAGTATAGGACTTATACGTCGTCTCAATA
>NC_056578.1:45573104-45573222 GCF_018340385.1 Cyprinus carpio
AGTCTTTTATGTTTGATAAATTCTGTTTAGCTGTTAAGTTGGTGTTGAAGTGAAGTAACTTACGGCACATCAATGTTTAGTTTGCTTGGATGCTACAAAAAGTACGGAAACATAGAGC
>NC_056578.1:45573298-45615513 GCF_018340385.1 Cyprinus carpio
TCAGGACGGATTGCAAGAGTTTTGAATGGTGGGTGAGAACGGTTTTGGGTGAGAGGCGTTTACGGCAAGTGATGGGTGTTCCTTCTTTCAAACCTGCAGTAAAACTGCGTTCAGATCGTCTGCCAGTCGAGTGGATTCTCTACACTGCTGGGGGTGGAGGTCTTGTAATTGGTGACGTCTCTCTTTCACGACTTTTCCACACTGATGCTCAGTCGTTGGAAGTGAACTGAGTCCTTATTTTGTCAGAATACTCCTCTTTGCCACTCTTGATTCTTTTCCAGGTGTGGATTTAGCCCTGTTTATACAAGACATTGTCCCCTTCTGTAAGCATCTTCTTTGTCCCTGACGGAGCTGACTGAGTTTTGCTGTGAACCACGGGTTGTCATTGTTGTGTTAAATTAGTAGTTTAGTCCTGGTAGAATACACATATCCTTCACAGAAAAACTAATATAAGATGTTACAAGTCTCTGTGAGTTCGTCACGATATCACAGTAGCGGTGGCAGCAGCTTCAAAAAAACACTCCAATCTGTGAGGTCAAATCAAGATTGTAACTCCTGACTCTGCTTCATTAGTCCATCCTTTTTACACGTCCTTACTACAGGTTTCGCTGATAGTATAAATTGTATCACACAGATACCTCAGGGGGGGGGGGGGAGAATTAACAATACATCCTCAAACATAAGTATTTCTGGTCATTAAACACTTGCCACATACTTCAAAGACGGGAGCAGCGTCATCCAAATCCATTCAAAACATGATCACCTCAGATACGAGCGCTTGATAACTCTTAATATGGAGAACAAGAACTAAGAAAGAGAGAATATATGTATATATTGTTTTGTTTGTTTTTATTCTGTTATGTAACATACTTTGGCATATGTAATACCTAAGTACGGTCCATGCCATAAAGGAATATGAAATTTAATTGAATGTAAGAAAACAGAGACTCTTTAATGGACGATTGAAACAGGTTTTCTAAGAAGGCAAGCGTAAATGGAAAATGACATGCTCATTTTGCTGTGAATCTTTTGTGCTCTTGTGGGAGGTATTTTGAGGTTATGAAAATACAGATGCAGAATAAGAATAACTATCTGCCCCCGCTCTGGTTAAAAATAGAAGCAGCAGAGAAACAGAGCAGGAAGTCAAACCCACAACCATCAGCTCAACCTTTATTAGGCCTCGTTTTAAAACACTTATGGGTCATTTTCTCACTTCAAGCAGCTTCTAAAGTCAGCAACGCACAAATAACAATGTGTCTTCAGTGATGAGCTAAAGAAGCTAATACAACACATGAAAATGTGAGGCGTATTGTAACTCTGAATTTTCATTTTTTACTATATATGGCTTCAGAAAAATTAGGCCCACAATAGAAACAACCCACAGAATGCTGTGACTTCAACTACAAGGTACATCTCGTACCAAACCACAACACTGAGAGAAGCGTCTGCAGAACTCACTTTGACTGAACATTGATGCTACGATTATATTAGAGATGTTACCATTTTTTATGGTTATCCAATCTCTGCAAACATAAACTAATTATAATAACTGAAACACATAATGATTGCATATTTATAAATATGTACTTAATAAACACTTGAAAGGAGATCAGACATGATTCTGCAGCCGGATGAGCCCAGAAGGGAATTTCCATGAAGGTCAACTGGATGTTGTTGGAGCGGCCTTAATTTGGGTGGGCCTTACCTCTGTTTACTGTAACATTACTCCAGCTAAGTGTCCATGTGAAACCATATGATTAAACCAAAACCATTATCAGAGAAAGTAATGTTGGTCATCTTTTATCTTTAATAGTGTTTATGACCTCTGACTACAGATAATGTTGCTTTCTTCAAGAGTATACAGATCTATGGTAAATACAAATACATTGCCTTATTTGTGTCAATACTGAAAAAGAGGTGTATTTTTTTTTTTTTTTTTTGCCCGTGTAAACAAACAACAGAACTTCAGAATCATAATCTGTCAGCAAAGCTCGGCGAGCTCGTCATCAAGGTTGTGTCCACATCTAAGGAGAGGAGCGGTGTGTCCCTCGCCGCTCTGAAGAAATTGCTTGCTGCCGGTGGCTACGATGTGGAGAAGAACAACTCCCGCTTTAATATCGCCGTTAAGAGTCTGGGACGAAAAATCCTTAAGCAGAAATTGCAAAAACGGCCATTTTCTTCTTATTTTTTAACTTAAAAAAAGTTCCCAAAAATTATTCTTAAAATATATTTTTTCTTAAAGGGATACTCCACCCCAAAATGAAAATTTTGTCATTAATCACTTACCTCCATGTCATTCCAAACTCGTAAAAGCTCTGTTCGTCTTCAGAACACAATTTAAGATATTTTGGATGAAAACCGGGAGGCCTGTGACTGTCCCATAGACTGCCAAGTAAATAGCAGTATCAAGGTCCAGGAAAGGTATGAAAGTCTTCGTCAGAATACTCCATCTGCCATCAGACGTGCAATCTGGGTTATATTAAGCGATGGGAACACTTTTTGTATGCGAAGAAAACAAAAATAATAACTTTATTCAACAATTCCTTTGTCAACAGTCTCCTCTGTGTCTCTCCATATCACCGTATGCTCTTCTGTATCATCATATGAAGAGCATACGGTGATATGGAATGACACAGAGGAGACCGTTGACAAAGGAATTATTGAATAAAGTCATTATTTTTGTTTGGATGAAGTATTCTGATGATGACTTTAATACTTTTTCTGGACCTTGACACTGTTATTTATTTGGCAGTCTATGGGACAGTCACAGGCCTCCCGGTTTTCATCCAAAATATCGTAAATTGTGTTCTGAAGACGAACAGAGCTTTTACGGGTTTTGAACGACATGGGGGTAAGTGATTTATGACAAAATTTTCATTTTGGGGTGGAGTATCCCTTTAAGATTGTCCTTAAGACAAAACTTAAGAAGAATTCAAATTCTTGAAAAGAATCTTCTTAAAAATCATTGTAAATAACTTCTTAAATTTAGGACAGCCCCAGACTTCCAATAAGCCTATTTTCAGGCCCTGCATAATATCATTCCGCTCCAGCTACCGGTGGTGTTAAAAGCCTCATCGTTACAGGCCCAGTACCGTAGCTTTGAGAGAGATTCACCTTTATCAGAAATCCACTGAACTGCTGATTCGCAAACTGCCCTTCCAGCGTCTGGTGAGAGAAATCACTCCAGAGTTGAGCTGTCATGGTGCTGCAGGAGGCTAACGAGGCTTATTTGGTCACTCTGTTTGAAGACACCAACTTGTGCGCCATCCACGCCAAGAGAGTCACCATCATGCCCAAAGACATTCAGCTGACGCGCCGCAGCCGCGGAGAGCACGCTTAAATCTACAGCTGTTTCAGCCGTACAAACCCCAAAGGCTCTTTCAAGTCACCTCAATGTCTCTATGAAAGATGATTTACTTTATTCAAATTTTAATTTAGAAATGTTGTTTATTACACTTTACGTAGGGTTTTATCACAATTGTAGTTTGATTGAAGTTAAAGGGGTTATTTTATGCTTTTTCACTTTTTCAACTTTAGTTAGTCTGTAATGTTGATGTTGATATTTTATTTAACAGAAATCACTTTTCAAAAACTACAATGAACGATTCGTTTGGACTACAACGCATATTTTCCGGGATTTGTGATATCACTAATATCAACGAATGGGACGAGACCTGGTTGAGCTGCACTCGAGAAGTTATCACTATATGGGAGACACACTAGCTTTCCCAAAGCAGACGAACTTAGAGTGATTACAATCATCTGGGTTTAAATCTCACTCAAATTGATTTGATTTTGATGCAATATTTACATTGAATCTATGGTAAGGGGCGTCACATTTCCTGACCAGGCACCGAGTGCTTCCAATCACAACACACACTTGCTCAGATAACCAATCACAACACACACTTGCTCAGATAACCAATCACAACACACACTTGCTCAGATAACCAATCACAACACACACTGGCTCAGATAACCAATCACAACACACACTGTCCCAGCTAACCAATCACAACACACACTTGCTCAGATAACCAATCACAACACACACTGGCTCAGATAACCAATCACAACACACACTGGCTCAGATAACCAATCACAGTACATTTCGTATTTCAGAAGGTGAGCCTTCATTTGATACAGGAACTTTTCGAGCTGTTCATGCCAGACTGTGGAGAGAGGTGTTGTAATAATGTAAAATATGTGAAAAATATTGTGTTTTTCGAACCACGTATGAGAGCCTGTTCTAGCACTCGTAGATCCCCAAAACAAAATCAAGACTTTGTAAAAGAGCATAAAAGGATCCCTTTAAAATAACATGATTCAGGGCCGGTGCCACGGACTATCCCGCCCCCACACCCAAGATGAGTGTGGATTTAATTATGAAATGTAATGGTTTATTTAAAAAATATAGCTGCAAATGCATAGGCTTTCTAGCATTAATATGATGCTACTATAGAAACAATTTAGGGCGGTCTGTTTCACAAAGTCACATTTTAATTCTCACATCTCTGACACAAATTCCCTCTCAAGCAGTGCAAGAATGCAGCACTACTGAGTAAGTGATGATGAAATTATAATAGTATTCTAATAGTTTTGTAGTATAGCGGGCAGGTGTGTTTACAGTCCGACAAATACGTGAATAGGCCACAAAAGTGTTTTTTTTTTTTTTTTTACTTTTACTTTGTGCTATGTCATCACCCCCTTTCATTACCTCAGCCACCCCTCATCAGTGCTGCGCTAGCTCTGACATGATTGGTGGACAATGTTATAAATCACTGACATTGATTTGAAAACATACAAGACATCAAGTGTATATAACTGGTGAAACAAATCATGGCTCAATGGTTGTTGACTGCTGTTAACAGAATGAATTAAACTGTGATTCTCAGACACACTTAAGTGTTATATTTTGTTTGTTTCTACAATCAGCTTTGGAAGACAGAACTGGACTCAGATTTCTTTTTTTATGTTTTATGGTGGTTGGCAAACCAGGTTATGGTGCATATTCCGCCACCTACTGGGATGATTATATCAAGGTGATTATATCAAGGGAAATTATATAAAAAAATAATAATAATAATAAATCAACCTATATTTTGTTATATAACTTTGTTATTTTCAGGAAATGTATAAGAGCTTTGTAACCTTTATGAGAACTGCAATGTCACAGAATTATTGCCGACAGATTTTAATTCCTCTTTTAACTGGAGTCTTTCCCTTTCATACGCCCTACAGTGAATCAGCACATGCTCTACAGTTTCTGGAAGTCCACAATGATGACATTGACCGGATTCATGTTTTCCTGTCATCTGGAGTGATTTAAGAGAAGAGTGTCCAATTCTCAATCGAGATATAACTGTATCATCATTTCTATTACCATAAGCAGTTCTTACATGGCCAGCTTGTTTATATACAGCAGTCAACATTTGAAGTAGATCAAAAAAGTTCAAAGTTGTACTAAGACAAAAACACATTTTGCTTTTATGTTTAAGGACAATTTGATGAAAGGATTTGATCCTCTTCAAATGTTGACTAGTGTATATTATACAAATGTCGTCCTTTGTTTCCTTTATCTCATCTCTCTTGCCACATCTTTCTGAGAGCTACTTTAATTAAACCTTTAATTTCTGATTAACTCAAGAGTGTGTGTATGTGTGTGTGTGTGTGTGTGTGTGTCGATATGTGTTAGTTAAGAGCCTGTTTCACTATCTTCCTGATTTCCTTCCAACACGAGCAGTCACCCGTAAATATTCTGCTATAATTCTCAGTTGTCATATTCGGTGCAGACTTTGCAGTACTTCTATTAATATATCTTTTCTAGATTCTGATCTTCCACTCAGTATACTTGTAAATGCAGAATATGAATCTGAACAGATTATAACTGTTGTTGGTTGGATTTCTTCACTCACTGTAAAGCTTTCTGAAAAGAAAAGCTTTCTCCCTGCAAAGCTGTCACAGGAGAGGACCTAAAAGATCAGAACATATTCAAGGGCTTGGTTCTGAATCTCCTCTATCTTAGTTAGTAATGAAGCTGATGCTGAGCCATATATTATTCTACAATAATCAACTGATGACCAATGCACAGTTTACTCTTTTAAGAGAATGTCTTGTAGCTGGACTCGGATTTGACGTAACGAGTGACGTTTAGTAGAACCGCCCATGATTGTGGTTTCACCTAGGTCCGTTAACTAAGTATAAACACCCGTTTTTCTTGCTTTATTAAAAGTGTGTGTTTTTGTAAGTATGTCTGGAAAAGAAAAGTGCGATAAAGGACTCTGAAAAGGAGGCGCTAAGCGTCACCGGAAGGTTCTTGGTGATAATATCCGGGGAATCACTAAACCCGCTATTCGTCGTCTTGCTCGTGTCGTCTCGTCTAGTGTATTTTATTTGTGGTTTACGAGGAGACGCGCGGTGTGTTGGTGTTTCTGGAGAACGTTATTCTCGATGCTGTGAGCTACACTGAACCCGCTAAAAGAAAGAGCGTCACCGCCATGATGTTGTTTATGCTCTGAAGACGAGAGGTGTGTTGTATGTGTTGATTCGGAGGTTAAGACACTCCTGTAGAAAACACAACCTCTTTTAAGAGACACCGCCGAGTTCACACAAAGAACAAGTTTCTGAATAATGTAGTTTAATATAGACTAGTTGTTTTATTCATAATATTTGAGTTTAATATGATTTTTAAGTTGTATGAAGTTTTTAGTGTTGGTCATATTGCTCAAACGTAATGAAATTATTCAACGTTTTGAGGAATAAGCGCTGGTCTTTAATTGAGAGAGAGATCGGTGGAACTAGGTATTTTTCTTATTCTCATTAAACGCGAAAATTAAATAGAATAGTTGTTGTATCATATTTAGGTAACCAAAACCTGTTCACAATATTTCACTCATTATCTCGTTACGAAAAAAAAAAAATGCGGGAAATCAATCAAAGGAACAGGATCTGATGATAGATGTAAAGCATGAGGTGATGGGCGGATTAACATTTTAAAGCCTCTGATTGGCTCTAATGTGGCCAATGAAATCATTCTGTGGGTTGGTCAATGGAGACACGCAATCACAGACCGCCGTTTTCTCTTTTAAATTAGCATAGAGCAGTGCTAAAAAACCCGTGTGTTCTAGTGAAACTTATTCAATTTTTATTTATTGTAAAGAATATAATGCCTGAAGCAGCGAAGTCTGCGCCCAAGAAGCCTATTCCACAGTCTATTTACTCCAGTCTTCATGTTCAGTTTATTCTGAATACTGTTTTCTTTCTGCACAATCCAGCTCTGTTTTATAGTAGAAGAAACTCGAGACTATGAGACAGAAATAATAAAGATATTCATGTTATAGTTTAGGTTATAGGTTTCATAATGACATCAAATTTCTATACCTGTTAATTCATAATGTGATGTTTTCTATATATTTTCTTCAGATCATGTACATTTGCGGTCATGATAGAACAAGTTAAATGTTTTTTTTTTTTTTTTTTTTTGGTGAAGGGTAGCACATTTAACTGTTATGCCTAAAATTATGAGATTATACTTGGATAAATCACTTTTTTTATATGATAGTTTATTGAACATTTTGACAAACAAAAACAAAGAAAGGTTTCATGTTTTCTTCATGTCCAGTCTCTGTGAGACTCAATCTCACACTTCAGACTCACTCTCTCTCCAGTGAATACTGTGTCTGGAGTCACAGTCAGTGTAGATGTTGGTGAATCTGTGAACAGAAGAAAATAAACTCTGAATATATGACTTCATGTAGTTGATAGTGACACGATTGTGATTAAAATTTATTTACTATGTTATACTAAAAGTTGTAATAAAATATTATTATTCATTTGTTTGTTTTGTCAATTCAGCTGGATTTTGAAATGAGAAAGTTATTAAAACATTATTGAACAGTTCTTGTTCTGGTCGGTAGGTGGAGCTGTTTTTAGTCAGAAGTTTCAACAAAGCATTTATTTTAGAGATCATTATGGTAATATTCTTCAGAGAAAATGGAAAACGTTCATCTATCTTCTAGGTTCTGTTGTCAGACTCCTTCAACTAACACCGTATTGAATGAACTACATTAAGTATAGTTGCTGCACGAGATCTGAACTCTTATGCACTGGTTGTTTAGGACAGCGGTTCTCAAACATTTTGGGGCCAGGGAACCCTTGCATGGGATTTTTTTTTCTCCCCCAAGGACCCCTTCATAATTTTAAGCATTAAAGCATATGCTTCGTACTCTTAGATGCTGGAACTCCTGTTCATGTTTTTTTTTTTCATTTTTTTTTTTTATTGTTTTTTTATGTGTTGTTATAAAAGTGTATTTTTTTTTTGTGAAATCATATATTAACAGCAATTTATTACAAATATATAGTCATATTATTTATATTTTTTCCCTCAGCAGTAATCAAAGCATGACGATGTGTCACAGTCCTCCAGTGCTGCACTTTGAGAACCCTTGCTTCAGGATGAACACTCAGGATCAGGGGCGTAGACACTTTTAACATCCCGCAAATTTGTCCCCTGCACTTTTTGGGCAAGTGTGTTCGCATAGAGGTTTTCAAGAGCTGGTGTGAATAAATATAGATTTAAACTCAAAGATCAAAGAGACAGGATAGTCTGCACATGAGCTGATATTGTATTCGGACCCAGAATAAGGCGAGATTAACATCACAGAGCACTTAACACTGCAGTGTGTGTTTCATTCACACTCGAAGCCGGAGCGCGCTCTCGTGTAGAAAGTCATTCCAGGAAATGTACAAAAGCTCCAGCTATTGCTGTATGAAAACAGATGTTTTCACAGAAAAATAACGTTTGGAAGCGGGATGAAATGTAAAAAATATGACTGCGACAATATATGGTTTATTTTTGTTTTTCAAGTCATCCCCAAGTAATAAATAAAGTATATGAACAATGCAGTGCTAATTTACATAGCATTAATTACAGTATAGAAACTGTTCTGCCTTATTATGTGATTACAATTTCATTATTACTGATTATTGTCCAGCAGTTATAGATTTCTAAGCTAATTAAAAGCTAGAAATTAGAGAAAAAATAAAGTTGCCTATACACTAAAAGTTTTTGAATAGTAAAATTGTTAATGTTTTTTAAAGAAGTTTCTTCTGTTCACCAAGCCTGCATTTATTTGATCCAAAGTACAGCAAAACAGTAAACTTTTGAAATATTTTTAGTATTCAAAATAACTGTTTTCTATTTGAATATATTTTAAAATGTAAATTATCGTGATTTCAAAGCTACATTTTTAGCATCATTACTTCAGTCACAAGACACTGTTCACATGAAGAGCAAGAGATTAACACTTTTTTTCAACCCCCACAAGCTATACAGAACTACCCCCAAACCCCTCCAGCTGAATTCTGTCTGTTTTTTGGCTGCAAGGAATGGTGTGTTTTCATACTACTGGGATGAAATATGCTGCCTGCACTCACAGAAGCCCCACTCTTTTTATTCATTATTTTCTCGGAGCCCATATCATTATTTTCACCAGACCATAATAATAACAAATTGAGGAAGGCTTTAAGACCAAGCGGAATCCTCCATCAACTGCAGGGTCACCGTCAGCGGTTTGATATTACAAAATCAGTTTGAGGCGAATACAACTTATTGATCATGAGCCCAACATTTAGCAAGGTGGGAAAACATTCAGTCTACCTGAAGAAAGACGTATTTCATTTTAAGTTAATGCTGTTAAATAGAAAGTAAAAAAAAAAAAAAAAACTACTGTAGGCTTTTCTTAAACTTGGAGCTCATTATATTGAAGTACAAATCCAAACACCAGAAGCAACCTACACTCTTTAAGTGATCTTTCATTGAAAAGTAGGCATTTTATTTATTCACAGGCTATATGGTTGAAATAATATTTTAGTTCAAAACTTTAAGTGCCATTGTTTAGAAAATGTTTTATGTTGTTATGTTTTAAAATCCCATGCCATTTGTAATTTCACAGTATTTTCACCTCCTAAATGTGAAAAATTGTTTGTAAAGAATTATTTTATGTTATGGTATTTTTTACTGCGGATGGTGGTTTTTTTTTGTGTGATTTTTATTTTTTTTTTTTTTTTTTTTATATAAATGGGTGAAACAAAACAAATATGATTATTTCTGATAACTTTTTAACTGCAGGCAGATATAGGCCTACATTATCGTACATTGAAAATATTTGGATCGTCCCTTATTTCCTTAAAGAACACTTATTTTCGACAAGAATAAACACTATTTTCTTAAAGAATAAAATAGAAAGAATCACAATTAGCCCTTATTTTCCATTTCTGAAGAAAATTGGCAACCCTAATGATAATGTAATTATCTTTTGACCCCTGAAAGTGGCACCTTCCTTAAAAAAACAAAACAAAAACCTCAGTATGCACCATGGGTCTGAGAGTAAAGCAGTTTCAATTCTCTGTATGTATGTACTGGACATGTGGAAGAACTGACAATAAAGCAGACTTGTCTTGACTTGTGAGAGAGATATCAGGGCAAAATAAAGAGACTGAAAAGAAAAATGGAAGTGAAGGTGCAGTTCAGGAGAGAACTTTTTTTTTTTTTTGGTATCTCCCCAACCTTAGGATTTAAACAATTTTATTTATTTATTTATTTATTTATTTATTTATTTATTTATTTATTTATTTATTTTTATGTCAGGTCCATACAAAAAATAGGGTTGGTCATTTCAGAATTTGTTGTTGGTGTATGAGTGTGAGATTTCCCAGTCTGAATTTTTTTCCCAGTCCGCCCCTCGTGGAAATTAATGGCGCAGACATGCAGTTTCATAGGCCTACTGAAGCTAGCTGTGTTTTCAGCCTCAATATATGAGTATATTATTTTTTTATTTACTTTTTTTTCCCCAAACCATTGTTAGATGCAGTGTTTCCTGTAGTTATGCAAAGACTTGGTTTCAAAAACAGTATCAGTAAATAATTTCTCATGATTTTAAATCTGCACTGAACTTCAGATCAATCTCAAAGTAAAAGGCAGAACTAAAGTCTGATTTTGTGGTGGATGTGTTCAAATTTGATCATCTTAATTCAAGTGGTGAAGGATTTTGAAAGTCTGACTGGGTTGAGCACTACTATAAGGTTGTTTGATATATTGTTTAATGCAATGCAATGCAGTGATTTTGGGGCCAAAATGTGGACAATTCATTTTCAATAAGAGGTGCAGAGAGAATGAAAAGTGATAGAGAAATGTATGTTCTGTCAGGGATGGGGTGAAATATGGAGTAAGGACACAATGGTGCAGGAGAATGGGCCTTATTAATGACAAAATAAAACAAACAACCCAGTGGGGGAAGGACAGGACAGGACAGGACAGGACAGGACAGGACAGGACAGGACAGGACAGGACGAGGGTTGACACAAGAACATTCAATGATGAACTGGCACAGGACTGCAAACACAAAGAAAATAATTAGGGAGCAAATGGGAGGGTAACGAGGAAAACACTTGTGGGGCAAATCAACCAATAATCAGGTAACAAGATGGGTGGGGTTAGACAATTAACATGAGAGCACATGGCACACAGGAAACAAAGACAAAAGCCATATGCTTGTGTTTTTGTTTTGTGTGTTAACATGGGTTTTGTTTTTGCTTACTGTGTGCCATGTGCTTAAAGGGGTGGTTGATTGCGATTTCACTTTTTTAATGTTAGTTAGTGTGTAATGTTGCTGTTTGAGGATAAACAATATCTGCAAAGTTACGAAGCTGAAAGTTCAATGCAAATGGAGATATCGTATTTTAAAATTCTGACAGTTTAATGCCTACAAAATGGCTGGTATAGGGACTACAACGAGTTACTTCCTGGGTTTGTGACGTAACAAACCCAGATAAACCCCGCCACCCGGGAAAAGGCAGCAAAGGAGGCAAGCATGCTGCGCTGCTTTAGAGAAGAGGAAGAGAAAACTAGAAGTGTGCATAAAAATCTATTCATATATGAATCGTGATTCTGTCTTCTAACCATTCTAATGGATTCACAAGTTTCAAAATCAATGTTCAAAAGCAGCGGTTCTTAATACTGTTCCTCGCCTCCGCTGCTCTGCAGCTCTCTCTCTCTCTCTCTCTCTCTCTCTGATTTAGCTTAGCTCCAACAATGAACTGTTCCAATTATACACTTATTTTCACATAGCTAAGAGAAGCATTAAACATGGATGTGCATGCAGTTGTCTTACTGTATTAAAGCATTTATAACGATAAAACTGTATAATAAAAGCTAACATAAGAAGTAGCATTTACAAATAACAGCATTTCTAAAAGTATGAGACAACAGCAAACAAAAAATATGGCTGCCGTTGCATCATCCAGGTGGATGCTGCACATTGGTGGTGGTTGAGGAGATTACCCACTTCTATGTAAAGCGCTTTGAGTGCCCAGAAAAGCTCTGTATAAATGTAAAGAATTATTATTATTATTATTATTATTATTATTATTATTATTATTATTATTATTATTATTATCTAATGATTAAGTACTAGTATGAATGAATAAGTACTAGTAACTTTAGGGACACTAGTACCTAAAGAATAATAAGTAGTAGTTAATGAATAAGTACTAGTACTTAATGGAAAATATACTAGTGTCCAAAAATTAAGTACTAGTAATGTTAAATTATAGACTAGTGTGATTTATAGATTAAATGTTAAAACGGCTTGCCATAGACTGTGGATTTATAGACCCTCCTACACACAGCACAACCATTATTTTATCTTTAGCTGAACACTGTATTAAAAACAGAAAAAACTAAACAAAAGATAGTGTAGAATATAAAGAAATACTCACAGAGTGTGAGAGACAGTGCACTGGACACCATACTGACACATTAACAGACTGTTTTAACAGTGCTATGTGCACTGAATCAGACACTCCCTGTGTTTCCCAATTCGAGAAGAGATGAGGGAGGAGACAAAACTCTATACAGAAATACATGAAGAAAAAACAAACAAACAAACAAACAAAAAACAGATCCATTCTAAGATATTTAGTCTTTTGGTGCATGCAAGTTGTTAAAGCTGTTTGTCTGCTTTCTCACACTGCATTGTTTTGTTCGTTCACGCTGCCAAAGCCTTAAACAAAACAGACAGATCAGTGAATACATGAGGTGACTCCTAATGTACAGTGGAAAAGAAAAATGTGCAGATTGCATACACACGTGTGTCGAGAAAACACGGAGGAGGTGGAAGGACTACAGTCTTCCCCGAAACTTTAACTCTCCCATAAAGTTGCTGAGAATTGGAGACGTTTTAAACAATAATTTATGTTGTATTTATCTGCAACTGATTGAAATCATTACTAAGTGAGAGAAAATGAAAACATCGTTATTTCTTCATGTGGTTGGTGATGAAGCATATTAGAATAAAATAATAAGAAGGAGAGAGATCACGCTTGCGAGAGTTGCGATAGGATGTTGCATATCGAAGATAAATATCCCACTGTAAAAACATTTTATTCACGTTGTGAAGAGGTTGTGATAACGTTTTTATCCGACATATTTAATACGAGATGTTGTTTTATTTATTCATATACTTTTTTACACAAGGTTGCAGAAACGTAGACTATTTATAACGTTTCTATCACGTTTTATCACCATGCCTCTTTCAACGTTTTAGAAACGTAGCTACCATGCCCAAACCGACAGTTTACATGCTGTTTTCTTTACTGTGTTAACTTTGAAAGCATAATCTCCCTACTATAAAACAATATTATAACTGTGTAAAATAAGAGATTGATTAAGTGGTGTCTTTTAATTTTTCTTTATACATCGTCATAGATTATTATGTTACCGGTTACAATATTTCTGTTCATCTGAATATGCTGACTTCTAGTTGTCCATTTTATAAGACTACCATTAATATTTGTAGGCCTAATCAAGTATACTACACACAAATTTAATCAATGTGTTTATTCACAAATATAAAAAGCAAACACAAATTTTTTTTTTTTTTTTTCTACACATTGTTTTCACAGTTACATTTGTGGTTGCAACGTTAAATAATATTTGTAGTAGGCAACGTTTACTATTTTACTATTTTTTATATATATATATATATATATATATATATAAATTATGTAATCAAATTAAAACATTTTAGAAACGTTGTGGAAATACCATCCTGGTATGTTTTAATTGTTTTAAGTAGTAAATAAATAAATAAATAAATAAACAATAACAATAATAATCATGTGCATGTCACATTTGTCTATTGGGAAAACAAAAATAGACAAATTATTATTGTCTATTGGGAAAACAAAAACAAAAAAATAGACCAAACTGCAATTATTGTAGTGATTTTTCAGTGCTTTATTTGCAGGTTACATTGTTATGCCAGTAGCTGGCAGCAAGGGACTGTCTTAATGAGTTAGTTCGTAAACCATTCATTGATTGCTGATTCATTCTTTTGTAGTGCTGAGTTCTGTGACCCACCAAATTATATGATCCGAGGAATGGGGTAGGGGGGTAGGATTAGATTAGGTTTGGGTTTAGTATTAAGTTGAATTAACTCGAATACAGTCCAGCTTTTCTTTTGCATTTAAATCTTTACAAGCAATCCCGCGGGTCTTAAAGAACTTTGTTTTTCTACCTCCACAAGTACATTGACTATGTTGCCTTGGTTGATCAAAAAAGTGCACTTTTCCTTGTTTTAAACCTAGCCAAGAAGTTATATCAATTTATTGTGAAATTACTACATTTCCGTGTCAATCCCTGGTTCATTTTTTTCCTCGCGAACAATGCGCTATTGTCACTTTGATTTAGCGCGTGCAGCACAGCAAAAATAGACTCAAGTGCGTCAACGCACCGCTCCTGGAACGCGCTGCCAGACAGCAACAGCTTGCAGTGTGAACGCTCTAACACATTAACATGGGTGCAGAAAAAAATATGTTCCACATGCACACTGCAGACAGAGTATGTGTGAAACAGCTCTGCTATGTGCGCCCCCGACTTCCCATTATGTAATCTTCCAGCTGCGCTGCTAGCAGAGACGCTATAAACACTGTGCGAGTCTTGACATTCGTGGTAGCATGATCTCGTGTTGTTCCCACCAGCGCGGCAAATCTTTTTCATCACCATAACTGATGGACATCTAAAAAAATAAAAAAAAGTTTGCCTGTTTGCGTTCCCTGCTCCCTTCTCTCCTCTCTCTGTCTCTTTCTCTGTCTCTATATTAATCGCATGCACAGATGTTTATGGGTCTTTGTGGTGTTCAAGATAAGCAGGGAGTTGAGGGTACTGGAAAGGGGGGTTCACTGGTCTGCTCGTTTTACAGGGTTCATCCGGGGAGAAATCATTTTCTGCCAGATATACTCCTAATAAGTCCAGAACTTCCTGCCATATTCCCATTTTATATAACACACATATGAAATCCTTGTTCTTATTGGATAAACCACTACACCACCCCTTACAATGTATCTATATATTCTACTGATGTAAAAATAAACTGGACAGAGACTCCATGTTCATGACTCTTCCCACGGTCCCATGCATTTATGAGTGGTGGAAACTGTTATAAACTCTCTGGCTATTTCAGATCGAACCACACAGACACCAGACTGAACTTGGCACTCCTTTTACTCCCCACTTTGGTGCGTGATGACGATGTTGACGTCACATCAATACACAACATCCCCCCTCTACTTGAATATGAACTTACCCCACTTATGTTCTTATTCACAATCTTTTACAATTTAAGAAAGTTCAAAACATACCAGTCACATGTAACATATTCTGCCTTTTGTTGTTTTTACAGCTTCATAGAACATGAGTCATGCTTTTATAACAGATGACCTAAGCCATGACACTCCATCTCACTTCTCCTATACTTTTGAATTTCATTAGTCACTCAATAACATAGTCTCTAAACCTATCAGGGAATTTGGTTTGTCTCTGGGGCCTGCATGTTTTAGGAATCTGTTCCTCTCTCTGCACTGTTTTGTAGTTCATTTTGGGCTCCTCTGTAATTCGCTGTTGTTTCCCTTCATAACTTGGCTCTTGAGCACATTTAATTTCATAATTTACTGTTGGTGTTTCCACTGGATGAAACTTCTTGAAAAATGTTGTGTTCTGTGCACACTTTGCTCCGGTGGGTGACTGAATAAGAACACTGTTACCTTCTCTGTGAGGTGTGCTGTGCAATATTGTTCGGTGAATTTGTCCATTGTAATCTTGCTCCACAAGCACTTGATCTCCGTCCTCCATGCCTGATGTTTGAATAATAACACTGTGGTCTGTGTATATTTTGTGTTTTGTTTTTTTCTCTGTTTTTTTTTTTTTGATCTTTGTGTTTGTTTTGTGGTTTTGTGATGTCTGGTAACTTTCCTCTTATCTTCATCTGAAAAAGAAGTTCCGCTGGGCTTTTGCCCGTTGTGGCATGTGGTATAAACCTGTAGACAGTCACATACTTGCTTAGCTCTCTTTTCCAATCCTGGCCCTCGGCTTGGGCGATATGTTCACTTGATGTGTTTTGTTTTTCCACTTCTCCATTTGCTTGAGCCCACTTTGGAGTTGTTTTGATGTGGTGGATTCTGTTCTCATGACAAAACGTCTGAAAATGACTGGACTTGAATTGTGGTCCACAATCTGACCTGATTATTAAGGGAAGTACTCTTGGAGGACTGTCAATCACTTTTTCTGCAGTAGTGGACTTGAGAATTGCATATTCATAGTATCTGCTATAATAGTCAACGACAACCAGAATAGAATGTCTGTCAGGCAAAGGTCCAAGCAAGTATGTGGCTAAGTTTTGCCATGGCCCTTCCGGCATCACTGTGGGTGACACTGGTTCAGGGGACATCAGCTGACAACCGTGACATGTCCTCACAAATCTTTCTGTGGCCCTTTCCATTCTGGGCCACCAAACTTTTGTTCTCAGGTGTTGTTTTGTTACACCAAGATGACCCTCATGAGCCAATTGTAATGCTCTTCCTTGCAGTGACTGTGGCAAAACAATTCTTGTTCCTCTGTGTTTTTTTGTATTGTGTTTTTGTGTATGTGATATATCTTTATGCAGGGCAGTCATCTGAATGACCTCTTTGAATGGCAGTTCTTCTCAGTCTCTGTAATTCCACATCATTTGCAGATATCTGCTCAACTTTTTTGGTGGTCAGGGCGCTGGGTGTTCACATGCCCACACCAGTGCAAACACTTCACGCTCTGTTAGTGAGTACCTCTGTTTAAAATTTTTTTTGGTTCTTGTTAAAAAGGAGACAAGATCCATTCCTCCTCTTTGTCCTGCACTAATACTGCTCCGATGCCCTTTGGTCCAGCATCTGTGATGACTTTTGTTGGTGCGTCCTTGTCAAAATAAGCTAGTGTTGTGGCTTCAGACAACTTATCTTTGAGAATTTTGAAAGCTTTCTTTTTCTCAGTCCTGAAATGAATTTTTTTTTTTTTTTGTCTGTAATAAAAAATCTGTGCAGAGGTTTTGAGATACTCACAAACTGAGGGATAAAATGGCTACTATAGCCAGCTAAAAGAGATAAAAATTTCTCACCACCTCTGAAGCATTTTCAGGCTCTCTTGCCTCCACAACTGCTCTCACCCTCTCTGCCGTTTGTCCGTGTTAAACTGGCACTTCTCTTCATTCAGAGTCAAGCCGCAGCTTTCCAGTCTATTTAGTACTGCATGCATTAATTTCTCGAGTCTATTTGTCAGGTGCATGGATGATGATGTCATCTGGTATGTTCTCTACTCCTTCGAGTCCAGCTAGTTCAGTGGCTATTTCATGCTGGTACTGCTCACTGGCTGACGAAACTCCAAACACCAGCCTTTTATATGCCATTATAGACTGCAAAGGTTGTGATGTCTCTTGATTCTGGGGTCAATTCCAGCTGATGGTACCCCCATTTCAGGTCTAGTTTGCTGAACACGACTGACCCATTCAACAGTTCATCCATTGTAGGAAACCTACAAACACATCCTTATGGGGACGGAATGCGCCTAAGGGGCTGTGCAGCTGGCATCACCGTGCTGTCTATATGCAGGCTAATTTGTTTTGTGTTTAGTTACCTACTCCACAAAACAATTTAGGGTATTGCTGTCGTATCATGGACTTCATATCACTCACTGCTGCGACTTTAGCTCCAATCCTCAGAGCTCCTAATTTAACTGCTGTGTCTTTTCCAAGCAGTGACTCCTCTGCCTGGCAGGGGTTCACTTGATGAGTCTACATACAGGTTTTTTTTTTTTTTTTTTGTCTGATTTGGCATGATGAAATGATCTCTTCCATTGCACTTTCTGCATGATTTTCCATGTGAGGGACATTTATAATCTTTTGCCAGATGTCCTGTCTGTTCACATCTGTAACAAGTTTTGTCTGAATCAGCTCTTCCTTTACTACACTGTATTTGTCTTTCCTGATCTCTCTCTCTCTCTCTCTCTCTTTGAACACAAGACTCAGAGTCTCTTTCACCTCAGTCTGTGGAGAGATGTGCAACGCCGCCATCTGCAGTTCAACACGTTCACACTGCGCTCCTATCTCCAAGTGCAAGCTTGAGTTAAATCCGTTCCTTCAGCAAATTTCTGCGTACGTATTCAGTTGCAACGACTCAAAACAGCATTCCTTATTTGATTTTCTTTATCAGCTCAAAAATCACAGTCCTTTGCTGCTTGCCTTAAGCATGTGCCATTTTCTACTTTACCTGAGGCACAAAGTGTACGTTCAGTGCTGTTACTGTCTGCGTGTAGTCTGTTGGCCCTCCTGTGTCTGCGAGTGTGGAGAAAATATCCTCCACGTCTGTCCCAGCTTGATGTAAAAGCAAGGCTCTCCATCTTTGTTTTGTGGAGTCAGGTGCATCATCAGTCAGGATCTAGTCTCGTGTAGCCCGGCCCTATATAAATAAGTCGGGGCCCCGTAGGGCTCGGGCTGAAATGCAGGGGCTCTACCTGGGAATGTTTTTCCTCAGAAACCTTAGTTTCTTTTGCAACTGAAGACATGAAACATCATGAGTAAATGATCAGGAAATTTTTTTATCTGGAAGTGAACTAATCCTTTAACATCCACTGAATCTTATTGAAAAAAAAAAAAAAAAAGGTCCTTTAGGCTATTAAAAATGTTTCTCAACTAAGAAAAAATATCTTATTTTCTTCTGTCCTTTTAATCTCTCTCAGTATAAAATTAGGCCTATAAACAACAAACTTAAAAACTACTTGTTTTTATTATATTTCTGCTTTGCTTTTATTCATCTGTTCAGGTTCCTGAACTTTTATGGGTTTATATATTTTAATAATATAAATTACTTAACAGAATTTCTATAGTTTTCCTAATTGTCAGGACACAGTATGTGGTTTGTCTTGAGCAATGTAATTTGTGATTATTTATGTTTTATGTCTCATTCTGCTCACTTTTCCCCTCTGGAGTGAATCAGAGTGTGGTGAACATGGACTCAGACACTCGTGAGGGTCAGGATCCACTAAAGATCAGGACACTGATGACTCCTGCAACACGATTATCTGCTCGCACAATAAAATACTTGTGTTCATCAGTTGTAAGACACAACCTAAGTAGAGGAGGCTACACCAATAAAGTAAATTTTCTTTCCCTCCTAAAATAGTTTTTGATTGAATACACACAAAATAAACACAGAATGCAAAAATAAACGCCAATCCAAAGTGTATTATACAAGCAACACAAGAAAAAAAGCAATATATACAATATGTACAAAAAAATATATGCGAGTGTGTTTGTATTGTTCGATCCAGGAGTGATTTTAAGAAATTATTTGCAAACAGTTAAATAATCAAGATAATTCTCAGCATTATAAATATTTCCAATTATGTGGCTGCACTACACAGTAACACCGCTGATGATATTCTTAATCTTCTGTTTGCTGTTAGTTTGTTTATCATGCTATCTCATTTTAAGAATTTCAGTTTCAAAGTCTTCTTAAAAGAAACGTCCTCTCCTCACCTCTAACTTCTATTCCACTTTTTATAGGAACTAGATGACGCTGATCATCTGCCCGTGAGCAATGTCATCAAGATACACTGTCAGTCACTGATCACTTTATTCAGGAATCCACTGCAAGATTCCCTCCAGAGGCTGCTGGACTAAGACTGACAGCAGAAGTTAATCAATCTCACACATGTGAACAGAGCTTCATGAGTGTCAGGTAAGGTCTTGATCCAACTTTTTCAACGTTCAAAGCAAAATGCTGATTTGTTTAGAGTTACTAACCTGGAATTACCTTTACCTGTGCTTAAAATGACCATTACTGTAAAAAAAAAAAAATCATGCAAAGGAAACATAGTTATGTATGTTCTTTTGTGTTTATTTTAGCAAATATAAATCTATGACTTTCATCTAACTGGTAACCCCCATAAAAAAAAAAAAAAAAAAAAAAAAAAAACAGCATATATGAAATGGAGGAAAATATACTAATGTAAAAAGCAGTATTTATGAATATACTGTAAATGCAAGAAAAAATCATCTTAGTCTCAGTCTTGGCAAAAGAAAAATGGCATTATTTAATAAGACAAAGAACATGTTATATTTAACTATCAAACAAGTGCCCAATTACTGTTTAATTGCTGTACAGCTCCAGTCGAATCATGTAATAATGTAATAACTTGAAGGGCAGTTTCACTTAAAGCTGTTAAACAAAAGTGCACAAATGAAAAATTATTTAATACATATTATAGATACTGTATATCTGTTTGCCTACATAATGTGTACAGATAATACAGTGCCTAAAGTATTTCAGTCAAGTATGTGCATAAGCTTTTCACTCTGATTCATTTCTTAAGCAATGCAAGCGTTACTGTGTCTGCTGCTGTGAATCTCTTTTAGCCGTCTGGTGTCTTCTCTGCACTCAGGGACCTTTAAACAGAGAAAAGATGATGCTTTATGCAGGTGATGTGAATAATGAGCTCATTCATTTGACATTTTATAGTCATCACAAATAACTGAACCAAATGACTTAAAGAAAGTTTAAAATGTATAAGAACCAATTTATCCCACTATCTGCAGGAACGAGTGCAAATTATGAGCTTTGTTGTCAGTTATTGTAAAATCATTGAACATCTAACAGAATTCTTACACGTTTTAATCTTCTTGTGACCCTTTTTCCAAAAGCCTAGAGCATGAGTTGCATCACAACACAACTCCAGCATCAGCATCTTGAAGAACACAAATGATTAATAATAATAAAATAATGATACAATATAAAATATTGACATTTCTTCAACAAGTCATGTGACTTTAGGAGTCATTCTGATCTGTAGCAGAACCAGTGCATGATGGTTATTTTGTAATGTTAGTGGTTTGACTGTAATAGTGTTTCTCTCACCTCTGTCTGTGTTCAGTTCAGAGTACAAAGTGTCTCCAGACTCACTGCTCTTTCCCTGAATAGAGAACAACAGAGAGGCAACGAATGAAACATGAACATGTTTTACATCTGCAACAGTAATAAATGGGATAATCCATGATCACATGAAGGCGTGGAGGCTCTCAAACCACAAAGAAACAGAAGTGTATACTGATTAAAAAATTTAATATAATGTCCAGCCAAAAGAATTATGATTAAGAATTTATTTTTTAACCAAGTTCTGTTAAAATGTTTAATTTTACACACTTTTTTTCACATGATCTGTAACCTGCTGTTGGCATTTCAGAGCATCTCTTTATTTATTTACTTCTGTTTTTGTCCCTATTTTTATTTATTTTTTCAATCAGAATATCAGAAAGTCCAGCATCCATCATGAAGAACAACATGATGTTCTCTGACTCTCTCCAACAACATACAGACGTGACTAATGTGCATTTTGAAAAAATTGCATTAATTGGTTTTTATTAGTGCTGTTTATGACTGTAAAGGGTTTGTTTTCCTGATATTATAAACTCATTATATCTGAGTGAAATGTGACGAATCATTCAGACAGTTGTGTTTAGATGCAGTTACCTTTACCTTTAGTTTTCTTCTTGTCCTGTATATTGATCTGTGCGTAAGTCAAATCACTGGGTCCTGCAGTATTAATATCTACAAAACAGAAGATCAATCAGATTATTCAGAACATTCTGGAAATATTGTACTTCAGGAAAAACTGAATCTCACCTTACTTTTGCATTTCTTTCCTCTTTTTCCAACTTCTGAGTATGTCACATTATTTGACTCTGCCTTAGTATTACCTGGAAAAATAATAATGATATTATTTATGATTTATATATAGCATTTTTTTATTTGTTGAATTAGAAATGACATAATGTGGTTAAAGACTGATTATATAGTACAGGTGAATTTAAGAGGGTTTTTTTGAACCTCTGTCCATCTTTTTCTTAACAGTGACCTCAGAATATGTGACCTCCAAAAATAGCTCTGGATCATCTAAAACAAACAAGTCAACATGAGGGAATGATATTTGTTGATTTCTGAATTATATGTGTACAAATAAAGTTTAAGACTCAACCTTTGTCTCTCGTATTCACTTCAGTCACGTCATCATAAATGTGATCAGAATCTGCTGAACAGCAAACAGACATTTGAAAAGAAAAGCGGTCTTGAAAAAAAAATGATTATATGAAGCTTAAAGTGATAGTTCAAAATAATGAAAATATTTTTCTTTGTGTATGTTCCACAGATGACAGAAAGTCATACAGACTTGGAAAGACATTAATAATTATTTTTTGTTTGTGTACTATCTCTTTTAATAAGTAGCCTGAGGCTGACCAGATTGTAGAGGAAAGTTTTCCGGTTGAGATTGTGCAGATTGATTTGGGACTGATGTCTGGTTAATGTTACGCTGCTGATCTATAACAGAAACAAAGAGCATTATGATCACTCAGAGTGTCTGCAGTGACTCTTTAGTCTGATATTAAATCTTCTCATGAGCCTTTACTCAGAAACTTTATTGTTGCTGTTCATTTGTATTAATCATGTTCTGAACTGCTCCACACCTTGTTCTTCTTGTATCTCCACATCAGCAGCAGTGAGAGGAAGAAGAACAACAGACAAACACTCAATCCCCCCAACCACACCAGTGACCAGAAGAGAAGATGAAGCTGCGGAGACCGGAGAACATGATCAGATCTTTTCATTAGTGACACACTGTATGCCGAATATTACAATTGTACATGAAATCACTCGTTATTTCAAGACCTCTGATTTTACTCCCTGTGTCTCTGCTGATTATAACATTAATTTCATCAGAAAGATAGTGTTTATGTTTATGCATCCAGCACATTCTAATAAACCTTGTTTACTTAAAAATTAAGTGTGTTGAAAACAAACAAAACTGATAATTAGTTAATTTTAATTGCATCAGTTCATATATTGTAGTGTCTGGTAAATGTTGAACAACATGAGTGTTTACACAGTATGTATCTCACCATTAACAGACAGATTTATTCGTTCACTCTCCTGTGTGTGATTTTGGTCTTTCACTCTCTCTGTCCTACACACCAGAACTGATCCTGATCAGACTCATTCAGTCCTCTGATAGTGAGAGTGTCTCTGTTTACAGTGTAACGCTCAGACGTCTGTAACTTTACACTGTTGTTTGTACCTTTATACCACTCATATCTCCAGTCACTGTGATTAGAGTTTATCACACACGTCAGATTGACCGTCTTTCCAGTGAATACAGGACTGTCTGATGTCACAGTCAGTGTAGGTCTGGGTAAATCTGTAAAATATGAAAGCAGATAAATAATCAATTGTGAGTGTCATATCTCTTTACTTTGTGCAAGTAAAATCTCGCTCTTTACATTCTGTAGGAGCTCGTAGATTAAGTGCTAACTGAGATGCAATAACTGTCTTTATACATCTATTGTTTCGTCAGAAAAATGCCTATTTTCATGCTGTGTTATGAAGAAATAAATGTGTTCAACTAATACTTTTGGTGTAACAGCCATATCAATAATCTAATGGTAATTTTTGTCGTTTTTAACAGTCTCTGATCCTCATTCATTGTCAATGTACTGAAAAGAGAAGCCAGGACATTCAGCTTTCAGGCACAAATAAGACAAAATAAATGCATGCCATCATCAGAGATTCATTGTTTGTTTGGATGTTTTTTTAAGTGTTTTATGCTGTCATTGTTGTTATTGTTGATTCGTTATTTTTTTTTGGTGAACACAAAGTTTGGTGACTTACAAAACTGACAGCTGCATTCTGAACTGAATTTAGCTGCAGTATATACTGTACTTGGTCTTTGTGTTCATCACCTGAGATTGAGGAGTTTGGTTCAGCACACAGCTGTACGACCCTCACTATGTCTGCAGTTTATGTGTAAAGTGTGTACAGAATTTCAGCCTCCGACGCCTGAAGTGGACTGTGAACAGAATTCCATAAAAAATTCTCCACCGAATGACTGACTAAATGAAAGAATTGTCAGGACTTTTTTCAAAAGGAATTGCACATTGTATTTTCAATTGTGTTTTCCACATGTGGGCGCATAAATTGTTACGTAATCCAAATGCAATTGCAAATCTTGCATTACCGTTTGCATTTTCGCTCTCTCTGCGTCATGGATGTAACCTGCCAAAAAACTCAAATGGAATTGCAATTCCTTTCGCATTTGAATTTCCGATGTCTACACAGAAATCTGTCTATCAGTGTCAGAGGCGGGACTACTAGGGGGGCGTGTTTGTATTGGGAGGTGACGTCCTTCTTTTTTTTAAATATAATAAACAATTACAAGTTTACAGAACTAATTGGCATACAATTTACATTCCAAAAAACATCAATCAGCAAGCTGAAAAGGAGGTAAGGTTAATACAAAAACAAACACAAACAAACAAACATTCATTTTTATCTGTATTTATAAATACAGATTAAAACGGGATGAAAGAAATTTTATAATAAATTAATATTTATCATAATAAATCTAACAGCGGATTCTCCAGCTTTTTATTTTTTGTTTTCCCTAGGCCGATAAAATTTTTTAAATATTGTCTCAAATAATTCTTAAATACTATAAACATGCCAGGGGAGGATTTTAAATAATCTACATTTGTGAATAAAGTTCTTTGCTAACAAAAAATAAGACATTAATCAACAAATCTTCTTCATAGTTTCCATATTTAATATCTATAAAGGACAAGGTTCAATTTAACCCATTGCTGTCTTTAATCATCATTGCCCTTTGTCCCAGAAGACACTAGAATATTTACAAGCAAAAAAAAAATATATATATATATATATATACTATATATAGAAAATATATATTATATTATGCTCTGTATCATCTGGAGAATGAGTTACAAAATTTTACATAATATCAATATCAAAAATTAATCTAACCAAATTGTAAAACTCTACAGATGGGTTAAACATCATATAAAACGTTTAAGTGAGTTTCCTCTACTTTTGGGGTGAAATGGAAATTTCAAGTAATGAGGTTTAATATGCTAAACTTTTTTTTTTTTTTTGTCAACAGAAAATGTCCAAATTATTTCAAGTAAAGCCCCTGTAGGGAAACAAAACATTGTTAAGACTTGCCTAATATAAACATTTGTACAAATTCTTACTTTTACATTTTAGTTTGCCCTAAGTATAGTGCCAGTCGGTAAGATTGGTGTAAATTGACTATAATAATAAATAACCTTCTCAATAATAGTTTTAATTCCAGAGGGATGGCAGAAATTACTGTGGAAAAATCTAAGTTTTGGATGGCCACGCAATAAAAAACAAGTGGTTAAACAAAAAGAGGAAGCATTGTTATACATAAACCTGACACATCAACAGTAAAGAGATGCAGGGAAAACCACGAAAATAATTTCTACAAACCAATACTCAATAACCAAGATTTATTTTCTGTATAAAAATAATGACGACAATCTAAATGAACAAAGTGGTGTAAATATTGAGGAGTAGATTAGTAAAATAACATTGATGAAAATTAGAGAAATTCAATAAAACTAGCAAAGAACTACGAAATCAATTCACATAAGAATTCATCTACAAAAAACTGGTATAAACAAACAACAATTGTTTGTAACAGAAAACTCTCTGGATTGGATAATTGATCTCGTACAACCATTAGTTTACTGCCGCATGCAAATAAAAGGGAAAATAATGCAATATACCTCAACTCTATAATAACAAGTCATAAGATTAACCTAATATCATTTTTCTTAATAAAATGGAGTCTTATTTTTTCAAATAAAGTATACAAGGAAACATTATATTTGAAACTATGAGAAGACTTAGAGCACCTGTTGGATAGATTAACCTTGACCAGAACTCACTTTAGACAACCATACTCTACAAAAAAAGAGAGGTCTCTTTGTAACCAATTGTTTAGAATTTTTTATTTTTTCTAAAAAATTACTTTCCATGCATTCCTCTGAATTTCTTGTAATTATCATTCCTAAATACTTAGTGGAATTTTTAACAGGAATATTAAAGATAGAAGTGTGATCACAATTATGAATGGGTATAAGCTCACATTTGGACATATTTAAATGGAGTTCTGACGCTTTAGAAAAAAAATAAACTAGAGAAATAGAAAGGGAAATTTGATTTGCATCTTGTAAAAAAAGAGTGGTATCGTCTGCTAACTGACTAATACCAATAATCATATTAAATACCTTCAATTTGTTAACACTTGAATCATGAATAATTAAATGAGCCAACAGATCTGTTGCAATAATAAACAAAAGAGGGTAAAGGGGAGACCCTTGTCTTACACCACTGAATAATCATAAACCTTTTAGATGTACCTAGCGGAAGAGATATTGAACTATTTATATCCCTGTAGATCATCCTTATGACATTTACAAACTTGTCACCGAAACCAAAAAGACTGAAGAGCATGAAATAAAAAAGGGTGCTCTAACATATCAAAAAGCTTTTTGAAATCCAAACTCACTATAATCCAACATATCCATAATCAATCATAATATTATTATGAATGGAGCGCCCGACAAAAAGCCTGATTGAGATTCACTGATTACCGTATTTATACCTTTTTTAAGTCTGTTGGCAAAAATGTGTGCAAAAAATGTATAATCCGTATTTAACAAAGTTAGCCTGACATTGGGTTATCTATATATCTAGAGTCTTTATTGGGTTTAGGTAATAGCATTAATCAGCCCTTGTCTCTGTGTAGAGCTTAATGTGCCTTCTTCAATAGACTGTAGAAAAGCCTTAAATAATACTTTTTAAATCATTCCAAAAAAATCTATAAAAGTTAGTAGTCATCCCATCTGGACTGGGTGATTTATTTAATTTGAGGTTTTTCACAGCTAAATCCATTTCCTCTATTTGCAAATCTTCATCACAAAGGTTTTAAATTAAGCTATCAATATGAGGAATAAACTGTTGTATTCTTTCAAAAAAACAAATTACAATCTTCTTGAGAAAAATTGGTAGAATACAGATCCTTATATAACTTGAATATCTCATTACTTATTAATCTAGGGTCGGAAATTTCTGTTTTGTCAATTATCATTGACAATATTAGCATTTTTAGCTTGCCTTCTTTTCAAGTCTGTAAAAATATGTAGTACTCCTCTCTCCCTCTTCAATCCATCTAGCTCTTGACCTAATATACGCTCCTTCTGCCTTTCTAATATATATATTGTCCAATTTTGTTTGTAGTATTAAAATATTATTTTTTTCCTCTTCAGATAAAACCTCTTTACTACAATGTTTATTTATTTGATGAATAAGAGTATTTTCATCTTGACTTTTAACCTTTGCTAACATTTTACTATATTTAATGGAAAGTTCTCTGATTTTAAGATATTCCCATCTATTTATATGAGAGGAAAGTGTTGTATCATTTGTAATTTTCTGAATTAACTCTTTTATCTTATTACAAAAACCTTCATTAAACAGTAAATCCGCATTAAATTTCCAATAATCTTTATTCCTTGAAATTTCCGATATTGGTTTAAATGAGATATCAATACTACAATGGTCTATAAAAGCGGGCTGGAGCAAATGGAACATTCCTTCACATAATTGATCAATTGATTTGACACAAGCCAAAAGTCGATTCTAGATTTACTTGAGAAGAACTGGAGTTCATTCATGTATATACGTTTCAAATAAGGATTCAAATGTCTCCATACATCTAACAGACTTAATTTTGCATATAACTGAGAAATAAGTGCATTAGGTTGTTGCTAAGTAGCATATTTGGATGGGTATCGATCAATAACCTCCTCTGAATTTTACAATATTAAAAGTCGCCACCCAAAATAATATTATTAGTTGGATATAAAGTTCTTAACTCTACAATAATATCTAAAAAGCTCCGAGAACAAGCTGATTAAAAAGTGTCATACTATTTATACTCGGTATATATTAATTCAAATAAAAAGATCTTTTCAATATTTAACAAGTAGCCACCCAATGCTACATTCAGATCAACACTGAGTTTGTAATTATTTTTCAGGAGATTTGTTTTAAAAAAACTCGTCCGCCCTATATTAGTTTCCATGATTAATTGATTTAAAAAAAGATCTTTTCAATATTCAAACTTAACACGGCATTACCCAATGCCCATTCAAATTTTTACAGAATAGGAACATAGCTTTTTTTCTTTTAAGTGAATTTTGTAATCCCCTGACATTAAGTGGAAGTGATCAGAAAGGCGGTATTTTAACAGAAAACATACAAGATCAACACAAAAAACTACAAGCTAAATAAAAAAACAAAAACACAAATTGGAAAATAAACAAGTAGCCTAGTTACAAGTTTTCTTGTTTGAATGTTTCTAGAAGCACTAACCCATACCTCACTGCCCGGTCTCTCTCAAACGTAACATATATCATGACAGATACACTCCAGTGATAATATAGCGAGAAATCGACTAGATAACATTTATTTGTCTCCCTTCGATATAACCATGTGCACCTCTGAAGAAAGCTTTTTTCCCTTCTTCCCTTTTTCTATTTGAGGACCACAGGCGCGGCCAGGCATTCGGTCCTCCTTGTCAAGTCTTCCACAAATCTTACTCCTCGATCTTTGCACACTGAAGAGTTCTTTGTAAAGCTTTCAGATCTCCTCTCTATATTTCCTCATTGTGAACTGTACTGTCGTTTATCTCTGTTTTCCATGTTCTTTTTTTTCCCAGCGTGATGCACAGAGTCAATGACATCCTCCAACTTGTGAACCAGATGTGGAGCTATCTCACCGATGAGCCCATGAAACCTCTCTCACGGGGATCTTACGTCAGATTTCTCCTGCAGGCCGTTGATCACGGAGATCCCATCTTTTCTAACGCTCCAATTCCACCATTCTGTTCCTCAATTCGGTTTGCAGTTTTATTCCCAGTGTCGCGAATTTCTTTTCTTTATTTCTGCATTTTTTCTCATTTTTACAGTCTTTTATCTCCGCTGCATTAAAACTCAACTGCCTTCGAAATTTCTGCAATCGCTGACACTATTTTTCCGCATCTGATCCATTAAACTTCCATCTTACGGTCTTGAGTGTCAAAGCGTGTCGATAAAGTGAGCATTGATAAGCTTGTAACAAGACCACATTTGGAATCTCTTCCTCATCAGATTTCCAACTTCTTCATCGCTAACTTTCGTGAGGTGATATGGGAACAATCGCGCGCCGTTTCTCAGATTACTACCGTTACCTTTTTCCATGTTGAGTGAAGTGGACTCCACATTTACCCCTGATCATATCTCCGCCCGGTGCAATAACAATTTTAGGCGTTCTGTCGTGTCTAGAAAATTATATAATTTAAGATGCTGTCTTTATAAGCTTTACATAAAGAAAAAGCAGCGAGTGCCTGTAACTAGAGAAATAACAGTAATCAAAACTTCGGAGATTGCGAGCCGTGTCAATGTAAAATGTCGCTGCCTAGCCGCCATTTCGCCCGGAAGTCAGCTGCGTCCTTGAAGGCTGCATTTGAAGGCCGATCAGCGTCCGCGGCGCGGCTCGGCACGAAGCCCTGTCGCATGAATTTGAATCGCGACTTCAAATGCGACCTCCGTTTCTCTCATAGACAGTAAAAGAAATGGACACAAAGCGACCCCATTGGATTCAATGGGGAGACAAGTGAAGTCAATTAGAAGCCGCACTTCCTGGGGGTGGAGTGTACTGCGCAGACTCAAACTGAGCTTGATGGCGTAGATGTGACGTGAGCAACCTGTCTGACAATTGTAAGAGTCTTCTAATAGCTGTGCCAAGAGAAATCTGAATCACCCACCGAATCTTGCAGAGACGGCGGCGTGAACAGGGAGCAAATTTTGGTAAGTATTCTGATTAATTATTTTGTCATTTTGCATAGTATTTATTTATTTTTAAAATTTAAGCGCCAGTATGCCATATTAAGTTAAGATTGCCTGCGAGCTTCTCCTCCTGTCCATCACGGTAATTTCTCTACTGTGCGACAGAGAGTGCAGGTTATGGCCTCTGTCGTTAGCCTGTTTTTTACAAAAACTGCTTCTCTGAGGCCATAACGTAAGATACAAGATAATGGAGCCTTTTATACATTTTTCGTGTCTCTTTAGAAATAATTAATGGACAAATGGAGTCTTTAAATGCCTCAGATGTAAAGTTATTAAGCTGTCAAAGTGGCCTTAAAAATGAATGGGAGTCAATGGAATACTAACAGCAGGTGGGTGTCCGCTAATCAATGGCAGCGCCGCGGCCGGGGAAGCTTCAATAAAATATGAAACCCTGCCCCCCTGGTTTCTCCTGCAAATGAAGGATACATGAGATGGATCCTTCACAGCCTATCCTATCCCAGAATTCATAAGCACGGTGGCGATGGGACTTTTATTCAAATAAAATAGCAGGTGTATTGTTCTTTGCGGTGCGGGACGGATACACTTAGAAATGGTAAGTATTTTGTTTTAATTTACTCGATAGCTATGACATCAGTTAAAAGTCATGAGTCCTGAAACAAATGTGATCAGATCATTTGTTTAGGTTGGTTCCTGGGCAGTTCTGATTCTAGGGTTCTTGTATTTATGAAATTGAGTGCTGATTTGACAAGTCCTGTACTTGAGACAAAACTAGCCATTGTGGATCGGAGGTAAGGCATTACTCATCTGTAATATTTCACTGACCCTTGTTTCACAACATTTAGCCTCCCCCATATATAATGCCCACATACTAGGACAAGTTGCCTAAAGGCTACTTAATAATCAAGGCTTTCACATTCGTATTTGTTTATTTTATTTTATTATTGTTATTTTATTTTTTATATGATTTGTTTCTCGTATTACAGATATTTGGTACTCACTCTTTCCTTTCCGTCTACGTAACCTTGGGTAAATCTTCGTTTAAACTGGGTTTTATTTTAGGGCAAATACTTGATGATCCAGGAATATGATTTCTGAAGTATTTGTCCTGACTGCATTATTCCTGCTTTCATATTTTCCTAAACCTTAAAATAAATGCAGCCCTGTCTTAATAATTTTTCTTTCCTTTTTCTCTTCATTTTAGGACCAGTTCTGGAGAAAATTGTGCTTCTGGTAAACTTGAAATGAAATGTACTTAAGGTATGAAGAGTAAAAGTAAGCCTATTTATTTCTGCAGAAAAAAAAACTTCGTATATGATGGTCTTTCATTAATGTTACCGCTGCACTAAAGCTGCATTTTACTTCTGCATATGTTCAAGGTTGTTACATTTAAAACACTTTATATAGGCCCAGTGTTGGGCAGTTTAATGTACAACAGTGCATGATGATTATAAATGACCGTGTTTTTGTATGTGTAGGCTTTCTGTCCTGTGAAAAAAAAAAAAAAACTCAGTAGCCTTCTTCTCATTTGTATGTGAAAACTTAAGGAATGTATTTCGTTACACTCCACCACTTTGTTTAGTTAGCAGATGAAAACAAACTAAGGTTTATTGCTAGAATATTTAAAACAGTTTTGCTACAACTGCTAACCATATAAGGCTGCTTCCGAGCCTCAGACCGTTCTAATCACGGAGGCTGCTGTTGCCGAAGCACTCAGTTAAAAAAAAAAAAAAAAAAAAAAAAAAAAACCGGTAAAAAAAAAAAAAAAAAAAAAAAAAAAAAAAAAAAAAAAAAAAAAAAAAAATAGACTACTGAGGGACTGTTCTTGTTGCCTAGCAACTGCGACAGCTGCCGTTGACGAGCGGCGGTAACGTTTGTAAGTGAACTGTTCATTTTCAGCTGCATAAAACTAAACGGGGTTGAAAACCTGTTTAAATATGTTCACCATGGTCCATTTATGTACATAATAATCAATAATACAATAAGTAACATAACAAAACATTTTGTGTAAGATATAAGTCATTTAATTGCTTTATATTTTGTATTTTGTAGTTGCAGTGCACGTCTGCAATATAATATAAAACTTTTTTGTCTCTTAGAAACGCACATTTGGTATGCATTAGGATGCAGATGTAAATTAATGTTCATTCTTAAAAACAGTAACATCTGCAAATATTCTAACAATCTAAATTTTATATGGTGAAATTGAATTATTCTGACTGTTTGAGTTTTATTAAAATTAAACCACTGTTCTAGATCATCATAAACCACAGTTAAAATCACACATACAGCACTTGAAATACCATGGTAAAAAATGTAACTATGTGCCTATGGTTTCTAGTATGAAAAAACAGTAGAAAAAAATAAACTTAAATACACAAAACACTATAAATTAATGACAATAAAGACTGCTATTAATATTTAATCACTCCTTTAATACATTTAATTCATGTCTACTTTAATTATATAATAAAATTCAATATAAATATCCCACATTTCTGCCACAATACCATGGTGCAGTTAGGGTTACTACAGTAAATTCAAGGTAAATGATGGTGATTTGTGGATTGGAAAGTCTTTGTTCGTTTGCGCTCAGTGTTTCTTCTGTTTGTCAGCACTGTTTCATCTGGTTTTAATCTCGTTTAAATCAGCGAGTCTATTTGTGTTTCTTCTCTGAACTGAAGCTTCACTGATGGATCTCACAACTGTTTTTAGTGACCACATCTGCTCTAGTGATAAACATTATATCAATCTTTTATAGAAATATTGTTTTCGTTTTATCGAGGAAAATCATATCACGATAAAAAGTTAGTCTAGAGCCCTGTACAGGACTGTCTGGAGTCACAGTCAGTGTAGATCTGGGTAAAGCTGTGAAGAAGATGGAGCTCTTTCAGTGAACTAGTCAGAAACATGATCTGATCATCTGAGTTCCTGTGTTTGTGTGACACTGATGTTAAAGAGGAGAGATGTGGAGAGTGATGATTAAGTAGAACTATTTCCACTAGTAAAGGACAATGATAGTTTAAACTGTTTCATACTTTAACAGAGACCCTTAGCTGGGATGAGGTTGTCTCGTGGCTCACAAGAGGCAAAATATATTGAAGTTAATGTGAGAAGCCCCTGAATATATTTTTATGAGCAGAAATTTCCCATTTGTTGCGGAATAAAGAGTCATTGAGCACGCTACAGAAGTTCAGTGTCCATTTGTCTTTTGCACACAACTAAACTAATTATTTTTTCTCTATAAACATACATTTGCATAGACGGGTGAAAACAATCAATTGATTTTGTAAATGTGACATTCATTAAGCACCAGGTTTGCACGGCTTACTTCTGCGTTGAAAAATAAGCTGGAGGCGTACTTGTCAGAGTTACACTCGATCTTGGAGCACATGCACAAAAAAACTGCCTGCTGCCAGAGAGATTGTGCAGGAGGATGAGGATCTTCTTTCAAAGCTAGCTTGCTATTGCTAGCCTTTTTTCCAAATCCACCTACCCTAACTTTAATTGAAAAGCAAATCTGAATGATGCACTATTTTAGCTTTAATTAACATGTACAATTGACCATGACACCCTCACCTTATATTATTACAGAAAAGTCGCTCACTCAACACTGAGTTATAGCTGCAGTCATGTAATGAATGTCGTGTCTGAACTATCTGATGCACCAAATCACACCCTGATAAAGAGGCTGACTGCCACAAAGTGTTTTATGTATTTTGAAAATACAAAAATACTAATCTTAAATGTATTTATATAATTTTTTGTTTAGTTATTTAGTTTAATCCATTATTCATTTGTATTATTTTACTTACTTCACCTGCTTGTGCAATGCTTGCTATTGTTGTTTAATCTTATAATTGTTTGGTTTCAAAAACATATTTGCCTCCGTGAGAAAGAGAACGTCTATATTTCAAGGTTTTTAACGTCACAGATTGATGTTGTTTAAAACAGCTCTGTCTCAGGATCTGATAAAGTGACTGGATGGAGATCTGTTCTAACAGTCACATGCTCAGACAAACAGCTAAATGTAGTGTTACATCAGGAAGGGACTAGAATAAGATCCTCAATGCAGAGAGCAACAGAGACACACCAGAACAGAAATATTCATGATACGGCTTAGTTAAAAATACAGAATTATATTAGACCCATATGATTTCACTCTGTCCCTCACTACATGCATTTAAAATGTTTTAATTACTGAATTTTATAATTTTATAATTATTATTAATTACAATTAATAAACGAAGAAGCTTGAATGTGTGATCTTCTGGATTCACCACATTTGATCTGCCATTACCATATTTCATACTAAATTAAATGTCTAAACTTTTATTTTGGTTTATCTACATTTTATATAGTATCTACTGTCACATTTTTGTATTGTGATGTTATGACACAACATGTTGTTCACTTTCGAAAGCTTTAGTCGATGCTGCGCTGCTCAGCGCATTGGGAAACGTCTTGTTCGTGACCAGCTGTGAATAATGTGTGTAACACGTCGATAGAATTGACCCGGCGGGTAATACAGCCTCGGTTGATGACGTCATCGGAGCGCGCCCGCAACACGGGGCTATATATAGATAAGCCACAGGTGCATCAACAGGTCTTTTGTCTTCAGATCATTCTGTGCATGTGTGCGTCAGGAAGATTCTTTTTTTCTGCTACAGGTCTTCGTAGGATGAGCCAACGAAACGGTAAGTGTTGTGTTCCTCCATGCTCTCTTCCTATGTATGAGCTGCATATACATGATTACTGTTTTTGGTTTGTTTGGGGGAAGAGCATGCGGTTCTGGCTTTAGAGACAGGCGAGTGCGAGCATTGTGAACTGCTATCAGTGAAGATGCTTTGTGCTCGTCTGAACTATTTTCAGACCGCACCCACCTTTTCGTCGAAGGGCTCTTGTGTGGATCTGCGTGATGGGCGAGCGACGGGCTCGTTCCCTTTCGCTTACGGTGTCACCAGATCCACGCATCCTCTCTCAGATCTCGAAGCGCGCTCCGGTGCTTCTTCGGTTCAACGAGGAGGATGATATATCTCTTGGGTCTTTGGGCCATGAGCAGCCCGCCTCTGAGCGTTCCTCTCGCGCGAGAGGAAATCGGTCGAGGAACTGCTCGAGTTGGTTACTAGCGCGGTGGACAGGCTGCAGCGTGACTGGCCACGCGAACAAGAGACCCCCAAACGTAGTAAGCTGGAGGATAGGTTTCTCTTCCCTTTTTCGAGGACCTCCATGATGAGCTATCGAAGTCATGGAGCAAACCGTATACTTCCCACATCTTTGTGCCCTCGACGTTGACTTTTTCAACTATCGTGGATGCAAAGTCGCGGGGGTATTCGGAGATGCCTCGGGTTGAAGAGTCACTTGCGAGCTATCTCTCGCCTGAATCTGCATCCTCGGTTAAGAAACCTACTCTCCCCACTAAACCTTGTAGAATAACATCATTGCTAGTGGGTAAAGCTTACCAAGCTGCAGGCTGACCTGTTGAAGGACTTGAGTGTGGGCAGTACAATCGACGAGGAAGCGTTCGCTGAGCTTCGTCGGGCCACAGATTTGTCACTCCGGGCGACCAAGCAGACGGCTCGTGCCATTGGCCGGTCTATGTCAGCTTTAGTCAGCACGGAGAGGCATCTGTGGCTTAATTTGACGGGGCATTAAAGAGAAGGAACGTTTGTTTCTTTTAGACTCTCCTATCTCTCCATCTGGCCTGTTTGGCAATTCGGTTAATACGGTCATCGACAGGTTTAGGGAAGTAAAGAAACATGAAGAAGCGTTCGTTCAGTTTCTTCCTCGCCGCACTCAAGGGGGAGGGGCCATCAGCCACCCAGCCTCGCCCGGTCCTTCAAAAACCAGGGAGGTTAAAAAAGCAGAGCGGGGCGGACCATGCTCCCCTCGTAGGGATTGGGGACAGTTTCGCCATGCTCAGCAACCTCCCAAGCCAGACCTCAGGACTATCATTAATAAGAAGAGGAAGTCCTGACACTCTGGCGCCTGTGCTGGTGGGGGTAGTCCCTCACGGGGTGGTGTGCGCTCGAGAGCTTTTCGCCCCGCCCCGTTACCCTAACAAAACCCCTCCATCCCCGCCGCTTCTTGTGCTTCAGGGGGCGGTGGTTTCCAGTGAGATATTAGATGTTCCAGTGTTTCCTGCCGTCATTCAGGACACGGAACATCTAACATCCCCTCAAAAGGAAGTATTAAAATTGGTACCACTCTCAGAGAGTCTGGCAGCGTGGAAACTTCTGCCGGGCATTTCTGCGTGGGTGTTGAGCACAGTATGGATAGGATACAGGATCCAATTTATTCGTCATTGTAACGATAAAAACTCCATAATGACAGGAAGACGGAGGCAGGAACCGGCGAACCTTTAAATAAAACTTTAATGACCAAATAAACATAAAATAGCGCGTCAGCCCCTCACGGGCGACTGCCGCGCACAAACAAAAACCAAACACAAAATAAAACCCAGGCCTGGACCTCTCTCGTCCTTCACTGTCGT
The DNA here is from genome assembly GCF_018340385.1 of Cyprinus carpio. NCBI lineage: Eukaryota > Metazoa > Chordata > Actinopteri > Cypriniformes > Cyprinidae > Cyprinus > Cyprinus carpio. Next base: position 45,609,929 of record NC_056578.1, read on the forward strand.
CGCTCCTCTCTTGTATCCTCCGTGGGACTCGAGACCGGTGAGTGGAGCAGGTGTCGCTCATTTCCCAATCACTCTACCGGATCCAAGAGCCAATCCTCAAAGGCAAATAAAAGTGACGCGCCGCGGCGGGCTTCGTACGCTATCTCTGTGGCTCAGACCCCGGTTCCTTGCTTTGTGTCACTCTATGGGGACAGTGTGGTGTCGGAGTGTTATAAAAAGATGTGTCTCCCTGATGGGCTGGAGCAGTCTTGGATGGCCACCCAGCTCAAGGGGAATGGGGGGGGGGGGGTCATCAGCTCGATTGGCACATCAATTGCCTCAAGCTGATGGCCATATTTCTGGCTCTGAAATATTTCCTCCATCATTTGAGAGGCTGTCATGTCCTAGTACGGGTGGACAACACAGCAACAGTCCCTTATATAAATCACCAGGGGGGTCTGCGCTCACGCAATCTGAACAAGATAGCGAGGCAGATTTTTCTTTGGGCCCAGGACAAGCTCCTGTCACTCAGGGCAGTTTACATTCCAGGCGTTTGAATGTGGGAGCAGATTTACTGTCCAGACAGACACTACCGACGGGGGAATGGAAACTCCACCCAGAGGTAGTGAAACCGATTTGGAGAAAATTTTACGAAGCGGAGGTGGACCTCTTCGCCTCCCATCAGACAGCGCAATGTCCCCTCTACTTCTCTCTGAGTCACCCAGCCCCCCTGGGTCTGGATGCAATGGCGCACACATGGCCCAAAATGCACCTGTATGCGTTTCCTCCAGTTTCTCTGCTCCTGGGAGTCCTAGCCAGAGTTCGCCAACAAGGGTCTTGCCTCTTGCTGATAGCGCCACGTTAGCCGAACAGAGTATGGTTCTCAGAGATAATATCTCTCCTTGACGGCTCGCCATGGGCGATTCCGGAGATGAGGGACCTTCTGTCTCAGACAGGGGGCACGATATTCCATCCCAGGCCCGACCTGTGGAATCTTCATGTTTGGCCCCTGAAGGGTACCAACTGAGGATCACAGGGCTTTTGCCGGATGTTATTGATACCATTCTTAGTGCTAGGGCTTCCTCCACCAGACAGAGTTATGCCAGTAAATGGGGTGTCTTTAATAGGTGGTGTGTGGTACAAAATGTAGATCCAGTCAACTGCCATATTTCTTCAGTTCTGGACTTCATACAAGAGAAATTGTCAACAGGCCCTGCTACTCTTAAGGTTTATGTGGCCGCTCTTTTGGCTTGCCACGCCTTGATTGACGGGATGCCACTCTGAAGACACCCTCTGCTCTCTCGCTTCCTTCGTGGGGCCAGACGACTGAGGCCTACAGTAAAAACCAAGATGCCTTTTTGGGACTTAGCTATAGTTCTCGAGGGTCTGGTTGAAACCCCCTTTGAACCTTTAGAATCAGCGTCTGATAGACTTCTGACTCTAAAAATGTTTTTTCTCATGGAAATAACTTCTTTGAAGAGAATTGGGGATATGCAGGCTCTGTCTATCTCACCATCATGCTTAGACTTTGCCCCTGGGAGCATGAAAGTGATTTTGCATCCTCATCCTGATTACATGCCTAAGGTTCCATTTTTGGCTGTAAATCCAGTCATTCTAGAGGACCTTCTGCCCTCCGCCGTTCACAACGCCGGAGCAGGAGAAATCTTATAGACTGTGTCCAGTCCGTGCTCTTCATACTTACGTCCACCGCACTAGCCAGTGGCGTAAGTCGGAGCAACTGTTCGTCTGTTATGGTGCTGGTAACAGAGGAGCAGCTGCCAACAGGCAGACCATGTCTCACTGGGTCAGGGATGCTATTGCTTTGGCTTATGAGGCGCGCGGTCAAGCTTCGCCTATAGGTGTTAGAGCTCACTCCACAAGGGGGGTCGCCTCCTCTAGTGCTTTAGCAAGGGGTGCCCCCTTACAACAGGTTTGTGATGCGGCAGGTTGGTCCTCTCTGCACACATTCATAAGATTTTATAGTTTGGATGTCCATGCTACTCCGGGCTCTCATGTCCTTGAGTCAACATCACAAGCTAATGTCTGAGGCCTTCTTGTGGTTTGGTAGCACACCTGCACAACCTTAGTGGTCCAGACATTTTCAAGCATTGTGGCGTGGGTATTCTCGTTCCCAATGCGCTGAGCATCTACGCTCATATTAGTCTGTTTCTCTCTTATTCCGAGGTCACCGTGGCCACCAGATCCAGTCTGTATCCAAGTCAGATGGTCACTGCAGTCACCCGGATCCAGTACGTATCCAGACCTGATGGTGGATCAGCACCTGGAAAGGACCTCTACAGCCCTGAAAGACAGCGGAGACCAGGACTAGAGCCCCAGAGACAGATCCCCTGTAAAGACCTTGTCTCAGACGACCACCGGGACAAGACCACAGGAAACAGACGATTCTTCTGCACAACCTGACTTTTCTGCAGCCTGGAATTGAACTGCTGGTTTCGTCTGGCCAGAGGAGAACTGGCCCCCCAACTGAGCCTGGTTTCTCCCAAGGTTTCTCTCACTGATGGAGTTTTGGTTCCTTGCCGCTGTCGCCTCTGGCTTCCTTAGTTGGGGACACTTCATTTACAGCGATATCGTTGACTTGATTGCAAATTATTGCACAGATACCATTTAAAACTGAACTGAGCTGCATGATGACATCACTGAATTCAATGATGAACTGCCTTTAACTGTCATTTTGTATTATTGACACACTGTTGTCCTAATTAATGTTGTTCAGTTGCTTTGACGCAATCTTTTTTGTTTAAAGCGCTATATAAATAAAGATGACTTGACTTGACTTGAGCAGCGCAGCATCGACTGAAACTTTCGAAAGGGAACGTTCCCGGTTACTTAACTGTAACCTTGTTCCCTGAGAAAGCGGAACGAGATGCTGCACTGCGTTGCTGTACTGAAATATGTCCCAGGACTGCTCTTCAGACAAAATGTCCTGTTGATGCACCTGTGGCTTATCTATTTATAGCCCCATGTTGCGGGCGCGCTCCAATGACGCCATCAATCGAGGCTATATTACTGCCAGGTCAATTCTATCAATGCGTCACACATATTTTTCACAGCTGGTCACAAACAAGACGTTTCCCAATGCGCTGAGCAGCGCAGCATCTCGTTCCCGCTTTCTCAGGGAACAAGGTTACAGTTAAGTAACTGGGAACGTTCCCAAAGAAAGTAGGGGTGGAAGAAAAAAAATCGATGCATTGCGATTCTCTCTCTGAGAAATTGCAGAATCAACTCTGAGCTTAGTTTTTAACCAGTGGACTTATATATTTAAAATATGAACCTCACTAACAGAAGGCTGCTTTCAATTTCAAATGCTGACGTGCGCTTTGTGACGACTGCTCATGCATGCGGCTGTGCGCGACTCAGTGTAAGTGGTTTAATGGACTTGCGTCTCAAAATGGTTTTATGATGCAAAATTAATTTAAACACGGCCAGTTAATAATATTAGGGCTGTCACCCGTCCCTTAAAATAAGGAATCGTCCCGTATTTAAGGTAAAATGATTTGTCCAGTATTTTACAAAGGCCAACACATATTTTAATAAACAAATAAGTATTTTGCACTATAAGTTATATAATAAGTTTATAAAATTAATAACAATTATAATGAAACAAATTTAATAAGAAGTAGGCTATTAGATAAGCTCATTTGCGCGTGATTTTAGCATCTTTGTTTCCATAGCGACGGATTCTCTAGAACGCACGCCATTAAAGCCCTTTCACACGAGCGCAGCACGCGGTAAACAAACCTGCGCAGATTAAAACATCTAGGAAATCACATCTGCCCTCTGAACACAAGACTCTCCAAATGTAGCGCTGAACGGGAAAGTTATCAATGTGTCTGTTCAGTAACTAATGATGAAAGCAGAGAGACATTTCAGCTGTTCACGGTGGACTGTCTGACTTAAAGGGACAGTTCACCCAAAAATGTAAATTGTGTCCTCGTTTACATACCCACAAGTTGTATTAAACCCAAAATAATTTTTTTCTTCTGTTGAACATAAAAGAAGATACTTTAAATAATGTGTGTAACCAGACAGTTTCTGGTCTCCAATGACTCTGATGTTTTGTTTTTTACCTTACTATGGAAGTTACGACCATCAAGCTGTTTAGTTGAGACACATTCTTCAAAGTATTTTCTTTTGTGATCAACAGAAGAAGAACTTTATGCAGGTTTAGAACAGCCTGGGTAAATTATGACTACTTTCATTTTTGTGTGAACCATACCATTAAAGTGACAGACACATCCGTGCTTCTAAAGGTATAGGCCTATTGTTTTATTAACATTATTATATTCCATACATTATCAGAGCTTGGTAGACATAATTATTTTATTTTTAGATATGATTAGAAAGGTAAATTAATATATTATAATTAATGTTATGCCCTAATCATTAATTTATTATTGATATTAATCATAAATATATACCTAATAAATAATCATATATTTCATAAATAATTTGGTGTTTTAAAAAGTTTTGAAAATTGTAAATTGTTTAGATAAAAATGGGACAAATAATAATTACATAATACGGTAATTGAAGCGAATTAATAAAAAAAATAATAATAATAAAATCATCCCATCCGCAACAACTGAGACTAATAATAATAATTAATAATTATAAATAAGCAAATGTAAAAACAAAAACAATAATAATGTGTTCTGCTGCAAGTTTACATCGTTGAACATGTTTTCTCATGGTTTTATTGTTGAGCTCTGAGTTCTTCACTGATTATTTGTGTCCTTCACTCTGAAAATCATTCACAGTTCTTGAATGGAAAACGTTCAGATAATCTTAAATACTGAAAGCACTCTTTGTTTGTTGTTTGTAATATGTTTCTATGCTCCTCTTTATTATTTGCTACTTGCTTGAATGTTTTGAAGTTATATTAGTTTAAAATTCTTAACATACAACTGTTTTAATTATATTTTTCAAGTTGTAATTATTTTTAAATGTACTAAATTACTTATGTAAGGATATGTAAATGTAAGGATTTTAAGATTATCAAGTCGGTAAACTAATTAATTAATAAGGGGAAAAAAGTAGATCAAGAATTGTTCTGGAATCGGATCGTGACTCCCAGAATCTGAATCGGATCGGATCGGATCGTGAGGTGACTAAAGATTCCCACCCCCTACTAGAAAGTGTTAAAGATGGATACGGTCACTGGAAAATCTTTAATATTACAATTTACATGACATTAAATGAGAACCTCTTAAAAAAAAAAACTGCAACACGCTCAAGATGTGAGTCTGTGAACAGAGTGACTTGAGTCTCGATGTATGACTTTGTAAGGGTTTTTGTTCTGTTTAATTGTAGTTTTTCAGTGTTCCTGTTTTTCCCCCGGGTACCTGAGTTCCCTAGTTAGTGTTCTTGGGTGTTAGTTAGTTCCACACATCTGTTCTGTTCTTCATGATTACACTCTTTCTAGTATTTAAGCACTTCCCAGTTCTCTGTCTGTCCTCTTCTTACTCCTGAGTTTTCCTGTTCCTGTAGGATTTACTTGTTAAAAGACTGTTTCTTGATCTTTCTATCTTCATGCACCTCATTACAATCATGACAGACGTCACAGTTAGCTGGTTCTGTTCATGCAG
>NC_056578.1:45616145-45667923 GCF_018340385.1 Cyprinus carpio
AAAAAATAGGCTGATGGAGCTCAAAAAAAATTAATCATCTTTATCTGGGGGAGGGCCAAAAAAGGGGGGGTTTTTAAGGTCCGTGCCAGGGGGATTGAGGATGGGAAAAAAAGAACTCTTCATATTTTAGTAATTTGGAAAATAGACAAAGGGAAAACCCCTTTATGGGTTAATGACCAAAAGAAAAGCAAAAAATTTTAAAAGAATTGAAAAGAAATGTTTCTGTTTTTATTCTAAATTTTTAAACTTCGATTTTTCTTCCAGATACGGATCTCTTTTTTTTTAAAAAAATATTCCACACATTGTTTAAATCTTTTAAAAGTTATGTGATTCGGATGAGTTTTAGGGAAATTTGGGTTCAGTTTTTTATAAGTTGCCTTTAAATAAATCTCAGGGACTGATGGGGTCACTTTTTTTTTAATTTTTTTTTGGGAAGGATTTAAGATTTTATTATTTAATGCCCCCACAGACTATTGAAAGAAAGTTGATAAGGAAAATAGGGAAACAAAGGGTTAATTACATTATTCCAAAGCTGGGGGAAAAAAGAATTTTAGATAATTTTGAGGGGGGGATTTCTTTTTCCTCAAAACGGTTAAGTTTTTCTGGGGCTATTGCTGCTAACTGAAAAGGTATTTCTACCATAATTAATTTTAAAGTCAGGGTTTTTAGAAGGAAGGTCAATTCATTTCAATGTTAATTGGTTTAGACTTACTTGACTAATGAGGGGGCGGGAATGGATTTCTTTTTTTTAGATTTCTTTTAAAGCATTTGATCCGGGGAGAGGGATCATTTATTTTGAAAACTCTTTACTTTTGGTTTGGAAGAGATTTATAAATTTAATTGGAAAGTTATATAATGTATTAATGGGTTCGGTTAGCTCTAAGACAAGAACTTGCGATTCCCTATAAAGGATCGTCAAGGTTTAATGGTTTCCCCCTTATTGTTTATTATTTAGAGTTCATCGATATTGATTAAAAATAATGGTATTGAAATCAGTGTTGGATAACAAATAATAATAAGCCAATTTTCCCGGCGACACACTTTTTTTTTAAAAAAATGAAAAAATTCCTTTAAACTTTAATTGGTTATTTTGTTTTCTAAGGCTTCTGGGGTTATTTTAAATTTTAAAAAAATTGAATGTTAACTCATGAGTTCCTTTGCAATCATTATTTAATATTCAAAAAAGAGTAAAATATTTAGGGATTGTTATCTCTAGAGAGAAAGTAACAAAGGAGATAAAAATGTATGGAATAACATAGAAGTGTAAATTGATATTGAATAGAGGCTGCAAAGGGATCTTACAATCTTTGGAAGAGTTCTTTTGTCCAAAATGGATCTAGACTCTCTCCCAGCCTTTTCCTGCCCATTTCAAAAAATATTAAGCAATAAAAAGATAATTTTAAAATTTTTTTGGAGGGAAAAAAGTTTCACATAAAAAAAAGGATGACAGATTAAAGGATGAGGAAAAGTTGGGGTAAATGCGATGATTTTGGCGGTAGATGGTGTTTGGGGGTTAAAATGGTTAAAAACCTTCATATCATCAAACCTTTTGTATATTTTCCCAAATGCAATTTAAAAAATTTGGGGGGAATTAATTTTTTTTTTTGTGTTTTGGGGTTTCCTTTATAAAACTTTCTGACTTCCATCGGTCTTTTTGGAAATTATTGTTTAAGCATAATTTTCGCCTCATAAAACTCCAGTTTGAATAAGGATATAAAAATTTGGTAAAATTTTGGGTTTTTTGAGGAATGGGAAAACAAAGGTTGGGCTGTTGCCCATTTTGGATGATAGGATTTGTTTTACAGAGAGTTTTGGAGAAATTCGGCTGCAAAGTACCTTAAAATTTACAATCCCCAAATTTTTAACCATTTCCATTTCTTTAAGAGTTCGTTAAAGAAATATTGAACTCAAAGTTCCCCAGATTTAGGCAGCTTCCTTAGAGTCATGATTTTTGTAAAAAAAATGCTCTAATAAAATTACTAGAAGTTGATTTCACAGGTTTAATCCAAACCCAATTGGAATGCTTAAAATTTTTGTAGGGAATGAAGTTAAAAAATTAAAAAAACTATTTCGCCCCTCCTCAAAAGTTAAAGGGTGCTTCAAGTTATAAATGAATTTCCTACAAAAATTTTTAAGGTTAAAAATTTTAATTTGATACAAATGTTGTTGTTTTTTGTGAAAAAGTATTGAAACTCTAGGCATGTTTTTTGGTGTAATTCTTCACTTCTTTGGAGTGAGATGCCATGGTTAGTTCAAGATGTTGAATTTACCCATTCAATGAGTGGATTAGGTTTGGTATTTTTCCTTTAAAACAAAGATTGAATTTTCTCAATTCTCTGTTTTGTTTTGGGGGGTTTTTTCACATCGGATGGTTTAAATCTCTTTTTTTATTCATTGGTTACTTGAGCTAAATTTTTATATAAATCCTTAAAATTTTTAAGAATACAGAAACTGACCTCATGATTTTGGGAAATTTTTTTTTAATTTAAAGCCCATTTGTAGGATTTTTTTTTTTTTTTTACTTGATTTTTTTTTTTATTTTTTTTTTTTTTTATTTTTTTGTTTTTTTTTTTTTGGTTTTTTTATTTTTAATTTGGTTATGCTCCCAAGTCTGAATTTTTTTTTTTTTGAAATATGTTCTCTGTTTGTTTTTATGTTGTTGAAATAAAGGCAAAAAAAAAAAAAAAAAAAAAAAAAAATGTTGTTCAGCTGATTGATTTCAAAAATTAACGTGGCGAAGATAATAGGTGAAATATTGAACAGGTTTTGGTTATCTAAATATGATACGTAGCTATTTCTATTTTTATTTTTTTGCGTTTTAATGAGAATAAGAAAAATACCTAGTTCCACACGATCTATCTCTCGAATTAAAAAGAGCAGTATTTATCAAAGAAAGCGTTGGATAATTTCATTAAGTTTAATATGACCACCAACACTAGAATCTTTGCCTTTATATAAATAAGCAATTTTAAAAATCATATTAGAAAGCTCAAATATTCTGGAATGGGGAAATAATACTTTATATTAAGAAAGCTAGATTATTCAGAAACTTGTTCTTTGTGTGTGAAATGTAGATTGTCTTTTTAAAAGAGGTTGTGTTTTCTCTCAGGAGTTCAGATCATAAACAACATCATGGCGGTGGCGGCTCTTTCTTTTTAAGCGGGTTCAGCAGCTCACAGCATCGAGAGTGCGTTCTCAAACACCTTCTTCAACACGTATGCCGTGTAGACAGTAAAAAGAAATGGACACATGACCCCATTGGAACTCAATTGGAGACAAGTGGAGAGCCCGTTTTAGCGATTTTTAGAACTTCCGTTTCTGACGCGCCAGACTCAAACTAAGCGATGGCGTCAACAACCTGTCTGACAGATGTAAACCTTCTAGTAGCTGTGCGTGCAAACTGCCATCGTTAATCTTGCAGAGGCGAGTTTGAGCGGTGGGAGTTTCTTTGGGCGTGAGTGAGCAGGAGTAAGTATTCTGATTAATTATTTTGTATAGTATTTTTAAAATGTAGCCCAGTCACGCCATATCTATGGCGTCTCCCGATTGCCCTGCGAGCTTCTCCTCCTGTCAATACTGCTGGTAATTTCTCTGCACTGTCGACAGAGAGTCGAAGTAGTTATGGCCTATGTCGTTAGCCTATTTTACAAAAACTGTTTCTCACAGGGCCATAATGTAACATAGAAGGTAATGGAGCCCTTTATACATTGTCGTGTATCTTTAGAAATAAAAATAATGGACAAATGGAGTCTTTAAGCGCCTCAGATGTAAAGTTATTACCGGCTATCAAAAGTGGCGCCAAAAATGAATGAGGAGTCAATGGGATGCTAGCATAAGTGAAGTTCTGCTACAAGATGGCGACCGCAGCGGCCCGACTTCAACTTCGGTCACTTCGCTTGCCCCCTGCTCCTCGTGAATCAGCCGAATCGCTTGGCGCCAAGGCGGCGAATGGCGGGGTTTAGTGATTCCCGGATATTATCACGAAGAACCTTCCGGTGGCCTTGGCGCTTCCTTTTCAGAGTCCTTTACCGCCCTTTCCTCTTCCAGACGTATTGTTAACAGGTACTTTTCAGCGCTGAGGAGATGGGCTCCTGCACAACCGGAAGTTTCGGTTACGGTTGGGACCGCGGTTCTAGGACCCTGGTTTTTGGCAAGCCACCTGCGTAATGGATCAACACTAATTAAAGATGGGCGGCGTGGACGCTTATTGGTAATCAGGCGGTGAGTACCGATATTTAATTAAGTTTTTATTTTATAGCGTTTAAGCGGTCGAAGTTTACATAGTGAGTGCTAACTATGAATTAATAATTAATTCTCGCAAATTAAGAATTGAGGGCTAGTTTATTACTCTGGCGTTAGTGCGTGGCCATGATTTCCCTAATCCTTGTTGTTTAATGGGCCAGTATTATAAGTGAATTTGCCAGCACATTAATTAAACATCAGATGACAAGGCTGGTTGATGTAAGGTTTGAAGTTCGCGGGTTGGTGGGGGGAATATGGCCCAATACTCCTTGTTTTACCATATTTAAGTAAAAATATTTTTTAATTAAACTGCACGATGCCTGTTGCACTATGTGTTGTTTTGTTTTGGCATTGTTTTGCAATGATGAATGGGCGTTTGGCAGTTTAATAGCCTTGTTTACAATTTTGGCTAAACTTTGGGGCCCACTCCACATACAGTCCATTGTTATCCCTTTTGTTTTGTCATGGTTTTTTGCATGGCCAATATGAAATGTTTTATGGGTTTGGTTAGGCCATTTTAGGAAGATTTATTTAAAAGGCACTAATTTTTTGGGACAAAGTCTTTCTTTTTTGGTCAGATTATCATTTCAGGTCAGAGTACAAATATGAATTATTTTTCAAAATGCCTAGTGCACCATTTTGCTCTGATATTTCCCGTTATCACAAAAGGATTTTTTCTGATAACTATTTCCCCTTTAAGTGGAAGGGAATTCTTTGAAGGTGACAAACAATTTAGGAAAGAAGGAAACATTTAATTTGGGGAGTATTCTCTTATGTACTTACACATTTTAAGGTTTGTTTTATTAGATGTAGTAACAGAATTTCTGTTTGGTTTTTTCTCTCTAAAACTCCAAAGTTTCAGTGTTAAATCAAATAATTTTAAGTTTAAATATTTAAAAAATGTTTCTTAAAATTTTTTTCTTTTTCTCTCTCTTCTCTCTCCTCTCTCTTCCTAGAGTTGGGAAATACCCGCCATTCTATCCCTGCAGAAATGATGGAAAAGGGGTTAAAAATTTTGGGGCTGTTGTTGTCGCACAAATGACATATATATGTACTAGTTCAAAAGTTTGGGATCAGTAAGACTTGTAATGTTTTTAAAGAAATGTATTGTTATTGTTTTTTTATAATTTGTTTTTTATATTTTTTTATTGTTTATATATTTATTGACAGAATTAGTAATGTGTGTGTAGTAGTCATGAGTGAACTAAATATAATTTTATTTCTGTGATCAAAGCTAATTTCCATCAGCATTACTCCGAGTATAAAGTGTCACATGATCCCTTTAGAAATCATTCTAATATGATGATTTATTATAAATTTCAACAGTTGTGCTGCCCAAACCCTTTTTTTTGAAGCTGGGATACTTTTTCAGGATTCTTTGATAAAAAAAAAAGTTAAGACAGCATTTTTTTCCAAAAAATGGTTTTTTTCTTTTTTTAAAAAAATCTTTTACTTCTTAACAATTTAACACATCCCTTTCTGAAAAGGGTTTTAAATTTTTTTAAAAAAAAAAAAAAAAAATAGAAATTTACCGACTACTTTAAAAATTGTATATTGTTAGAAAAATTTCTATTTTAAATAAGGCTCTTCTTTTTAACTTTTTATTATCAAAAATCCGAGAGAAAAAAAAGGCTTCCTTTTTTAAAAAAATTCAATAATGTCAATTGAAGGTAAAATTTAAAAATTTGGGTTGGTGTGGAAATTAAATAAATTATATTTGATAATATTTATATTTTTTTTTTTCTCTAGATCAAATCGTAATTTCTTTAAAAAAAAACTTTTTTTTTTATATATTTTAAAAAAAAATAAACAAAATTCTTTAAACCATTTTTTGCCTTTTTTTGTCTTGCCCCTCAAACCCTTTTAAAAATCGGCTGTAATTTAGTGACTGCATAAACTGATTCCAAATTTAACTTACCTGATAATGAGCTAATTCACATGGGGGGTTTATGGGATACTTTTATAAAATTTAGAGACTAAGATTTTAAAGGGTTTTCCATTTTTTTTTTCAATTTTTTTAAAATTGATAACAGATTTATTTATATTTTTTTGTAAATTTTGTTTTAAAATTTAAAATTTTGACTCAAAGCACACTTAGTAATTAACCTCTGATGCATTTTTTAAAACAAAAAACACATTTAAAAACATTTTACTGGATTTAAAATATTTATGCATATACAAACAATGATAAACAAACCAACAGGGGCCTGAACCGGTCCTGAAACTCAGCCATCGCTATATCTATTACGGTAGGTGGCTGTCCCGAAAAACTAGGGTTAAACTGGGGTCCTAGAGGGCCCGTAAAACCTGTACTCCCTAAGAACAGGAACTTTAATGACTGGCTGATGGAGAGAAACTGAAAATGAGATGTTGTTTATACTTGGCCACTTGGACCTAGGTGACACCAGGATGGTGACTCTACTAATGTCATGATGATTGTCTGTCTTCCAAAGCTCGATTGTGGAAACAAACTGGGTTTAAAGGAGTACATACAAATATTTATTTGAAATATATATAATATAACATTAAGTATGTCTGACCAGCAGTCAACAACCACTCAGACAGGATTTGTTTTGTCAGTTATGTACACTTCATGTCTTGGATCTTTTATATTCAACTTATTTGATTTAAAACAACCTTTAACACTGTCTACGAATCATGTTATTTACATGCTTTTTTTTACTACACTCTTGAGACCAGTAAAGTGCAATAAACACACACAAAATAAAAGTTGAGGAAAGGAAATAATCTTTCAGAGAAACATTAAGATGCTCTTAAGAGCTTCTGGGTGGCTGATGTAGAGATTTAAGGCGGCTCTCAGCTGGATGTCTTTGGGCATGATGGTGACTCTCTTGGCGTGGATGGCGGCACTGGGTGTCTTCAAACAAATGAAGCCAAATAAGCCTCGCTAGCCTCCTGCAGCGCCATGACAGCTGAACTCTGGAGTGATTTCTCTCACCAGACGCTGGAAGGGCAGTTTCTCTCTCAAGGCTAAGGTACCGGGTCTGTAACGATGAGGTTTGTTAACACCACCGGTAGCTGGAGCACTTTTATGAGCGACTTTGTAGCCAGCTCTGTTTCCTCAGACTTTACCTCCAGTGGATTCTGAGCGGTTTGTTAGTTCTTGCCATTATTTAGAATAGAATCGTTGCTGTTAGGACCTAGGAAAAAAAAAGCCCTTTTTTTCTTCTTCCTTTTTTTCTTCTTGCTTTTTTAGCAGTGGATCGCAGACAAATATGTGCATTACGCCACCTATTTTAAGAGAATGGACCATAGACACTTCCTATTCTATAACCTTTCAACCAGCATAAATTCTCCTTATTTACCCACTTTTTACCCGCACCGAGGCTTCATAGTTTCATCCGGCGCTGCGTGTTCAGCTCCTCCGTCCACTCTCAGCCCCCTTTTATGGTAAAAAAGTTTTTTATTTTATAAATGGTTAAAAAATAAATAAATTAATAAATAAAAAATCATGGCACACCTCATAAACCGCATGATTTGAGGAATCATCCTTAATGTGTGACTATCCTGACTTTAATACACATTTTTTAATTGTAAGCCTTAACTCCTATATATTATTTAAAAGCCTTCTTCTTCTTCTTCTTCTAACTTAGTTTTATGGCGGATTGCAATACTTGGCTTATCAGGAACACGCCACGCCACCTACTAATAAGCGAATTATGCAGCATGGTTATGAATCTACTTTACATTAGTAAAAAAAAATAAAAATAAAAATTCTATCTAAATCCTATAATACACCCCTGTATCCTTCAAATATTCCACCACAGCATCCTGCGTTTTTTTAACCCCTTCTCCTGTTCTTCCCAAAACACCTTCAAGGTTCCATTTCCTTCCAATCTGAATTATCTTTTTGCTTTAGTCTATTCCTCTCTCTTCCCTATATTTCCTACAATGATAACAGTATATGTTATGTATTTTCTGTGATTTTACATTTCTATATATTCCATCTGAATTACATTTACCTAACAAAATAATGTTTTTATTTAACCCTGTATGGTCATAAACCTCAGTCTGGTTAAAAACAGACTCCTCCTTCTTTTTCCTTCCATTGTAATACCTGTGCATTAGTAATACATTTCTGTATACTATAATATTTTTCTTCCACTATTATCCATGTCCCATATGTCCTGCCATTTTCTTCATTGTATTTCTTTTTTAATTTGGCTTTCTTTTGGCTTCTCCTTTGCCAAATGGAATATTTATAATATAATGTATCCTGGGTGATTTCTTTGCTATCTTGTCTGCTGTCTGCTTCCTTGTTATGGCTACATGAGCAGGTACCCAGCAGAATCTCACATCTATCTGAAGCCTCCATAATCCTATAAATAAACTTTGGTGGATTTCTAGCATTAAATCTTCTCTACTAGATCTCATATTCTGAATACTGGTACAGGGCTGCTACAGAGTCAACCATACCACTCTATCACTGGTTTTACTTCTTCCACCCACTGTAACCCCACTGGCTAATTGCCATCAGCTCCTCTGCACCGTGCTCATAAACAGCTGGTCAGGTAATCTTTTCCCAATACTTACATTCAGTATTGGTGTCTTATATTCCTATATACCAACCCCTGTTTTCTCTTCATCTTTGGATCCATCTGTATAAATATTTTAAAAAAACTGTAGAAATTGCTTTTTATGTATTGACATGGCTATGTCCTTTATCCTCTCTTCCGATTTTATCCGTTAGTACCATTATATTCAAATCTACCTCAGTTTTTGGCGACAGCCAAGCGGGGAATATTACTAATATAGGTGTAAGGTGTTAAAAAAGATATTGTTTCATCTATATATTTATCCTCTGATTTAGTCTTTGTTACCCATCCAAAGCCATTACATTTAAAAAGTTATTCTGGCACATTCCTAGATAACACTATTGGTAGGATTTTCATTTCCCACATCCACGTAATCGACTGACACCAGTATGTATAGCATGAGTTTATCTCTTCTCAGTTCTAAGAATACTTCTCCTAATTCTACTTGAATTGCTTTGGTTGGTGTTGATGATCTCACTTAGCACCAGGACAAATCCTCAAAGCTTTATTAATAACTCTATCCAGCATTTTATTCGGTAATCGTTTTTAGCTGCTGCTCGTGCACACAAAGCATCAAGTAATCTATCGTTGACCTCATTAAAGCCCTATAAATGTACATCAGTGATTGTGTTTATCTGACTTCCCCAGTCTTTCCCAGCTAATGCTCTCATTGGGTTTATAACTTTTTACATTTTGATTACACCTTTTCTATATGTATTTTCCATGTTCCTTTTTGATCTAACCACATACCCAAGTATTTAAAACATTCTACCATTTCCATATTGTGGCCATATAGCTTCAAGAGTTTTGTTTAACTATCCTTTTTTCTTGGTTAATAACATATAGCAGGATTTACTTGGAAAGCTTAAAGCCCCAGTTATATGACCATTTATCTCTGCACTGCCAATTGCTTCCTTGATTTTTATATAATACACACCAATGGGATCTCGATCCTCTTACCCAAATGTCCCCGCCATAGTTTGCATGTACAAAGGCTGGCCCAACTGCTTCTATCAGAAATTCACTGCAGAATGTCATGTTAATCATAACATTAAATACCAAACTGGACTTATGGCGGCTTCCTTGGCTGGAATTCCATTATTAATTTCATATTCCTCAAAGCTTTACGATCCCTCACTTTAAACTCCTAGCTCTCTTCTTTCTGATAAAAATGCTAAAACCCAATTATAGAACCTACCTTTTATTCCAATTCTATTTAATTTAATTAATAACCCTTCCCTTCACATAGACATAGTGTGATTTTTCTTTTATCATGTAATAAAATATTATTTTATTTTTTTGTTTTATTTTATTTGTTTTTTTTATTTCTTTGTTTACTTTCACAACAGCATCCATTGTGTACTTTTCTGAAACCACTTTGGTATGGTGCAAATACACCTCTGTGTTCAAGGAAATAATTAAGTCTTCTTACCAAGATCTTCTCCATCCACTTGCAGGTGGGATGTTAGGGCGATGGGTCTGTAATTGCCGGCGTTGTTAGGATCCTTTCCAGGTTTTTTAAAAGGCAATATTAATGCACTCTTCCAATTTTTTGGCATGTTTCCTTCTTCCCAAATCTTATTAAATAGATATAATATTATCTCTAATACTTTTTCTGGTAATTTTTGAAACATGACATAGCTCAGTTGATCTTCTCCTGTAGCAGTATTTCTGATACCATTTAATACCGTCACTAACTCATTCATATTGATTATTCATCCATAATATTTTCCATGTTATCTTTTTTAATAAGCACATCCCTATTTTCATTTAAAATCTTTTCTTTATTTTGTCTATGAATATTATCTAAATGATCTGCACTATGCACACTGGCAAACTTCTTTCCTAACATATTTGCCTTTTCCTTATCTGTTATTGCCATTATTCCTTGGTCCTCTAATACTGGTATTTTAACATACACTTTATTCCCACTCATTTTCTTCAGCATTGACCATATTTCTCCTATTTGAACTTCTGTCCCAATAGTTGAACAGTAACTCCTCCATGCATTCTGTTTACTATTTTTAATTTCTCTTCGAGCTTGAGCCTTTTTCCTCTGATAATTAATATTTTCCTGATTCAAGTTATTTCTTAATATTCTCAGAGCATTATTTAGTTCTTTTATAATTTCTGTACATTTATCATTCCACCATGGAACCATTTTCCTTTTCCCTCCAACTGTCTTGAGTGGTATGCTATTCAAAGCAGCATTTAATATTAATTGTGATACTTCAGATGCACATTTCTCAATATCACCTTCCATTACAATTAAATCTGCTGATTCACTACATATTTCTATACATTTTTGCCAGTCAGCTTTTGTAAAATCCCATTTCTTATGCCTAGGCCTTTCTTGGATATCTATTTCACCATTTATTGAGAATATGTTATTGGAAAGTGGTCACTCCCAATACTTGTACTGTCTTTTTATATTCCCTCACAAGAATTTGCCAGATTATTAGAAACTAAGGTGAGATCAATACAAGACAATGTGTTGGAATGTATGTCAATTCTTTGTACCATTTCCATTATTTAGACAAACTAGCTGCCTAACATCCATCAAATTCTTCCACTACTTCCCCATTATTATCAGTGTGTTTACTTCCCCCAAAGACTATTGTGTGCATTGAAGTCACCACACCATATTTCTTTCCTTTTTCCTTGTCTCCTAACTATGTCCTCTAATATGTCTAGGCTTAATGATTTACATGGGTTATAAAGTTGACTACTACCAAGTTCCAATCTGATTTGTAAACTTCTATAATTACACATTCTATTTCTATTGAGGTTGCTATTCTTTTAAATGATATCCCATCCACTTACAAATGTTGCACAACCTCCCCCGGTTCCTTCTCTATCAAACCCTGACAGACTCCATATCCAGGTATAATAAAATCAAGGTGAGGCCAGAAGCCAAGTTTCTTGAATGCAAACAATATCAGGTTTGACTTCAGATTCTGATAGAAACTTTTTAATTCTTGTCCATTTGAAATCAGGCTTCTAAGCGTTCCATTGCAAGAGGTGGAATACCATTATAAGATTAAATACCACTCTGAGATCTCCCATCCTTATTATTAGCACTCAACTATACTATGTATATCACTTCCAGCTTTAACATGTTTGCACCTTTTATGCCTAGAAACTCCTCTGCAGCTTCCACCATTCTATCAGCTTTTTCTTTCTTGCCGGGTTGCAACATTAATAACTTTGCACATAAAAAGCTATAAAACTTTTCTTTTCACACAATCAAGGTGTTCTCTCTCAACTTTACATTTATGATTGCATGGTTGCTGTGGAGGGTGCGGGCATTCCTTCCTGGCTGATATTTCCTTGTGTCTGAATGGGGTACTACATACCTTGTATTGTCATTAAAATTTTCTTGATATTCTATAGGTCTATGTTTTTTGTTTTCATAATTGCTAATACCCTTTAAAGCCTCTGCATATGTCACCTTATTCATGACCTTGTATCTTTTTACTTCTTCAGCTTGTTTCTGTACTACACATCCAGCATATGCAGCACTATGCTCTCCTCCACAATTGCAACATTATAGTTTAGTATCCTTTTTACATTTACCATGTCCTGCTCCACATTTTGCACATCTTTGTCTCCATTTACACTGTTGTGCTGTATGCCCCATTCTCTGACATTTGAAGCACCTTATCAGTTGTGGAATGTATTCCCTTACTTTGTATTTGATCCAACCCATTTGAAGTTCAGTAGGCATTATATTTTCAAAAACTAGCAGTACAGTCATGCTATCTGATTTAAAACCACCTTTATTAATTTGGAATCTTTTGGCTTCAATTACATCCCCACCTTGTATCTCATTCTTCACATCCTCCATGGACATTTCCAGAGGCACATTTGATATCACTCCTCTTAACTTTGCTGCCATTCCTGGTACATGAACTTTAATCTTTCCACCACCAAGGTTACTCATTTTCAGAATCATCTCCTGCTGTTTCTTATTTACTGCTGAAATTAGAATTCTTCTGTTATTCAGCAATTTAGCATATTTAATTTTCCCAATTTCCTTCTCAATTGCTTTAGTTACATGAACTGGATGAAAGTGACCTTTATCATTACAAAACGTAATAATGACTTTCCACTCTTCCTGTTTATCATCATCTAACCTACTACTTCCATTAGGTTTAGCTCTGATCTTTTTGGTAGTTTGTCTTGGAGTACTCTCTCCTCCACTACTCGCTTCAGACCATGCTTTTTTCCTTGCCTTTTTAGCTTGGTAAACCTCCATATCTGAAGGCCACCTGTCATCGTCACCATCTGAATCAAAATCCATTGCTACACTCACGATACAGTTTGATTACAATCCACCGTCTCTTCCAAAAACCGCTGAGCTGCTTTTCGGAGCTTGCGTCGACAGCGTCGGACCCTGCTCCTCTAGTCGGGCCACAAGCTGCCTCTCTTGCAACCATGGTTTATCAAACAAACGTATTTAAGCCCAGGGCTGTCATGCGCTGATTGGACAGTGTAGCTTCAAGCCATTCGATTGGTTATTGTCTGGCATCTCGAAATAACAGCTGGCCAATGGCTGTGCGTCTCATATTTTCAAACTGTTTGTGGTTCCTGCCCAATTGTCCTTTATTCTGTTTTGCTTTTAGGTGAAACTAAAAAAAAAAAAATGCAACTTAACAGCACAATGTGTATTTTATTCACTTGTATGTATACTTCAATGTATTTTGTATTTTAATCATGCCAATAAAGCTATAGCTACATACATACTTTACAACCTTAATATTGCAGTGCGACTGGATAAATCTAATAGGGTTACTTCCATTAAAAATTGTTTTGATACTATGTACTTTTTATATTGCAGTGCGACTGGATAAATCTGTTTCTAGGATTTTTCATTTTAGGGGGCTCAGCCCCCAATAAGGAGTATTTTAAAAAAAAAATATTATTTGACTATTAGGGTAGGGGTTGTATACTACTAACCTTAATGTAAACCACTATTCCATTGTATTCCCTGTATTTCATATATGGGAGTAGAAGTACTGACTGAGCCATATACAACACCAGAAAAAAAAAAAAAAAAAAAAAGAAACATTTAGATGTGACCAGTCACTAGAAAAATTTTGAGTTGGGAATGTAGATTATTTTTTTTTTTTTTTTTTACAATGAAGTCTTCCTGATTCATTATTAGGACATTCATGTTTATCCTTTGACAATACCACTGCTTTTTTTCTCATGAAATGTATGTGGGAAATTGTGAGACAATTAAAACAACATAAGGGTTCAATGACTGCAGTGAATCTCGGGAACACAGTGGTATTGTGTGTGAGAGGCTGTCTACGTTCTATTCTCAACTGACTTGCTCATTATGAAATATAAATTATTATTATTATTATTATTATTGAGCTTTTTAGCCTTTATAATCAACAATACGGTTGGTTATACATCAAGTCACCCCCCTGAAAATTTATTTCAGTTGAAATCATTTAACTAACCAGCTAATATTCATTAGAATATAGACACAACATGTATTAATGTAATTGTCTGTTGGCAACATGTTTAATCTGTTCTATATGTATTTCTATTTATTAAAAATAACAACATGAATTATCAATTTGCCACTTCTAAATTTTGAAATAAAACACTTTACCTTACTTAGATTTAATTAGTTATCTTTACTTAGTTGTTATACTTACTAGGTTTTTATTAAGTTTCAGCTACTTTCAAGGCAAATAAAAACAATTTACTTACTGTTTTGAGTGACACTTACTTAAAATATTCAAGTAGCCACAAAGAAACCAATGACATTAATAAACCAGTGAGAGGCAGCAGTGCACTAATATGTTGCTAATTGCCGTTTTTTTTTTAGCTTACCATTATAGTGATTAGCGTTCCCTTTGGTTGGGCACTTGAAACTTAATTTATGTTACTATAATTTTCTCTCTGTTAATGGAGCAATGCATCATGAAATCAGAGTTATTTGATTTCAAAGAAAAGTAATAAATAGGTTGCTTTTATAAAATGACCAATTTTTTAATTAAAGCATTTTTTTTGTGTGCGTTTAATAATGACCTTTTTGAGATTTTATTTTTCATAAATACCTTGATATGCTTTTTATATAATCCTTAAATAGTGTGTGGTAATGTGTTGAAGTCACACACAGACTTAAATTTATCACGTGAATCACAACAATGGTAACAATTAAATATAATTTATTTTCATTAATTGTAACAATAGCCATTTTATTTGCTCTTTTTTTGTTGTGCTAGTACTGACACAAGACAGCAAATAAAATTGGCAAATAAAAACAACAACAGTAAAACAAAGCAATTGCATAATTTATTCTGCGCCAATGCATTCTAAGGAGTCAGTGAGTAGCTAAGTCATGAGTAAACCTAAATGAAAGGATCAAGTACCCCCTACAGTTCTTTTTAGTTACTATAACTCTTGTGTAAGTTAACTATACTAACTAAGCATTTGTCAGTATAACATACTATTACTATTTCACTTTACTTAGTTTTTTCAAGGCAATCGGTTTGCATGCTTTTTTAAGTAAGCCCAACTTATTAGATTTTACAGTGTAAATTTGCCACTTCTAAATAAGTTACTTAAAAAAAAAAAAAAAATCACAAATCCCTTTACTCTACTCGCCTCTTACTCTAATATTGATTATGTATTGTTTTATTATTACTTAATACAAAATTATATTTAATAATACAAAACAAAATAACTCCCCATGATGTTTCTCTCTCTGTGCCCTTTAGTGCTTTCCAGAAAATGATGTGTGTCTTTAATCATTTCTGTGCATGGTTGCACAATGTAATGCCAAAATACACAATAATATGTTTTAAATTTTAAAAAGTAAATTAAAATAAATTATGATCGTTTTCTAAAGTTAGATTTTTCATGGGTGTTAATCGCTTCATTTTGTTGGAAGAAAAAACAACTATCACACTGTGATGAGGGGCTGAAGGTGACGGCATGGCGAAGGCGTGTATTATTGGATGAGAAACCGAACTGTGTATTGGTCCAGTAACATTATGTAAACTGCAATTACAAGAACTGCACCAATGCAGATGTCATATCATAGCAATCTATCAATAAATGCACACACACACACACACACACACACACCTTGTACTCTCTGATGTTCAGCTCTGATCGAAGCCCCTCGCGGATTGAAAAATGCGCTGAATTCATGCAGACTCAGATCAGGGAGGAGCTCGAACTCTGGTTGACGCAGCTTGCGGCCGTTTCAAATGAGTTTTTAAAGGGCACTGAAGCCCCCCTAAAAAGGGCCTAGTGACGCCCCTGGTTGTAACAAATGAGCATTTTATAGTCCTAAAACGTAAATGTGCTTGCGCATTTGTTTAAAGCACATACCTTCTATAAAAACAAGGGAATGCACTATTATATGTGCACATAAAAACACTTAATGTGGCATAAACCGTAAAATGTAGCACTTTAGTTAAAGCCAGAGCCATTGAAAAACTCTCAGATAAACCAGGCCTACGATTAATCAGATGCAAATATGAATACAAAACCAGTCCTAAATGAAAGAAAATAATTTAACAAATAAATAAATAAGTAAAATGAATTGAATCCAATATTTGGTGATAATATAGCACAGTGACAGATTTATAAGCAATTTTTTGAGGCCGGGTTAAATGAAAGGACATTATTTATGTGGATTTGTGAAGTTTTGTTTAAAATAAAAGCCTTTCAAAACAAATTCCCTGATTAAACATTAAAGCACACCAGTGTGATAAACAGTTTTTATTTAATATTGTGAAAATTATTCATGAATAATGCTTTTTTCACTCAAAAAATGAGGTGCCTACTCTCAGATAAATGAGGCTTAGGATTAATCAGATGCAAATAAAAATAAAAATCCAGTTCATAAATGAAATAAAAGAAGTTGACAAAAATAATGAATTCAATCGTTAGTGATAATATAGCATAATGAGTGATTTATAAGCAATTTTTTTGAGGCTGGGTAATTTTTCCATAAGTGTAACAAGGTGAAAATCTCCCCCCAAAAGTTGGTGATAATATAGCATAATGAGTGATTTATTTCTCTTGATTAATGGTTTTGGTTTAATCATATATGGTTTTCACATGGACACTTAGCTGGAGTAATGTTACAGGTAAACAGAGGTTAAGGCACCACCCAAATTAAGGCTGCTCCACAACACATTCAGTTGACCTTCATGGAAATTCCCTTCTGGCTCATCCGGCTGCAGAATCATGTGTCTGATCTCCTTTCAAGTGTTTATAAGTACATATTTATAAATATGCAATCATTATGTGTTTCAGTTATTATAATTAGTTTATGTTTGCAGAGATCTGATAACCATAAAAAAATGGTAACATCTCTAATATAATCGTAGCATCAATGTTCAGTCAAAGTGAGTTCTGCAGACGCTTCTCTCAGTGTTGTGGTTTGGTAGGTGATGTACCTTGTAGTGGAAGTCACTGCATTCTGTGGGTTGTTTCTATTGTGGGCCTCATTTTTCTGAAGCCATATGTAGTAAAAAAAAGAAAATTCATAGTTACAATACGCCTCACATTTTCATGTGTTGCGTTGGCTTCTTTAGCTCATCACTGAAGACACATTGTTATTTGTCCGTTGCTGACTTTAGAAGCTGCTTGAAGTGAGAAAATGACATAAGTGTTAAAAGAGGCCTAATAAAGGTTGAGCTGATGGTTGTGGTTTGACTCCTGCTCTGTTTCTGCTCTATATTTTTAACCAGAGCGGGGGAGATAGTTATTCTTATTCTGCATCTGTAGTTTCATAAACCTCAAAATACCTCCACAAGAGCACAAGATTCACAGCAACATGAGCATGTCATTTTCATTTACTTGCCTTCTTAGAAAACCTGTTCAATGTCACATTAAAGAGTCTCTGTTTTCTTACATTCAATTAAATTCATATTCCTTTATTGGCATGACATACTTAGGTACATATTGCCAAAGTATTGTACATAACAGAATAAAAACAAACAAAACAATATATACATATATTCTTCTTCTAGTTCTTGTTCTCCATATTAAGAGTTAATCAAGCGCAGTATCTGAGGTGATCATGTTTTGATGGATTTTGATGACGCTGCTCCAGTCTTTGAAGTTGTGGCAAGTGTTTATGACCAGAAATACTTATGTTGAGGATGTATTTTTATCTCCGTGAGGTATCTGTGTGATACAATTATACTATCAGCTAAACCTGTAGTAAGGACTGTAAAAAGATGGACTAATGAAGCAGAGCAGGATTTACAATCTTGTTTTGACCTCACAGATTGGAGTGTTTTTGAAGCTGCTGCCACCGATCTGGACGAACTCACAGAGACTGTAACATCTTATATTAGTTTCTGTGAGGATATGTGTATTCCTACCAGGACTAAACTAATTTACAACAATGACCAAACCGTGGTTCACAGCAAAACTCAGTCAGCTCCGTCCAGGCCAAAGAAGATGCTTACAGGAAGGGGGACAATGTCTTGTATAAACACCGGCTAAATACACACTGGAGAAAAGGAGATCAAAGTGGCAAAGAGGAATTATTCTGACAAAATAAGGACTCAGTTCACTTCCAACGACTGAGCATCAGTGTGGAAAAGTCTGAAAGAGATCACCAATTACAAGACACCACCCCCCAGCACTGTAGAGAATCAACGACTGGCAGACGATCTGAACGAGTTTTACTGCAGGTTTGAAAGAAGAACACCCATCACCTGCCCTGAACGCCTCTTCACACAACCGTTCTCACCATTCACAACTCTTGCAATCCGTCCTGAACACCTCTCCAAACAACCGCCCTCACCATTCACACCTCCTGCATCCCCCCCTCTCTTCCCCCACACCTGCAATACAGATAAGCGAGGATTGCGGTGCGCCAGGGTCTTCCGGAAGCAGAAAAAGGAAAAAAGCACCAGGCCCAGACTGTGTTACACCAGCTTGTCTGAAATCCTGTGCTGACCAGCTGGCCCCCATCTTCACACAGATCTTCAACAGATCACTGGAGCTGTGTGAAGTCCCTTCATGCTTCAAACGCTCCACCATCATCCCCATCCCAAAGAAATCCAAAATTACAGGACTAAATGACTGTGGTCATGAAGTCATTTGAAAAACTGGTGCTGGCACACCTGAAGGACATTACTAGACCCTTACTGGATCCTCTTCATTTTGCCTACAGAGCAAACAGGTCTGTGGACGATGCAGTAAACATCTACTGCATTTTTTATGTTCTGGCAACACCTAGACAGACCAGGGAACTTATGTGAAATCCGGTTTGTGGACTTCAGCTCGGCCTTTAACACGATTATCCCAAACCTCCTCCTGCCCAAACTAACTCAGCTATCTGTGCCCTCCTCCATCTGTCAGTGGATCAACAGCTTCCTGACAGACAGGCAGCAGCTAGTGAGGCTGGGAAAATACAAATCCAGCACCCGTACAATCAGCACTGGAGCTCCCCAGGGCTGCGTTCTCTCCCCACTGCTCTTCTCCCTGTACACTAACGATTGCACATCTAAGGACCCCTCTGTCAAGCTCCTGAAGTTTGCAGATGACCTACACTCATCGGCCTAATTCAGGATGGTGACGAGTCTGCTTACAGACAGGAGGTTAAAGAGCTGGCTGTCTGGTGCAGTCTCAACAACCTGGAGCTTAACACGCTCAAAACAGTGGAGATGATCGTGGACTTCAGGAGAAACTTCCCTGCTCTCCCCCCACTCTCACCATCATGAACAGCACTGTGACTGCAGTGGAGTCATTCAGGTTCCTGGGCACCACTATCTCTCAGGACCTGAAGTGGGACAATCACATTGACTCCATTGTGAAAAAGGCCCAGCAGAGTTTGTACTTCCTTCACCAGCTGAGGAAGTTTAACCTGCCACAGGAGCTGCTGAAACAGTTCTACTCCGCCATCATTGAATCCATCCTCTACACTTCAGTAACTGTGTGGTTCAGCTCAGCTTCTAAATCTGACCTCAGAAG
This sequence comes from Cyprinus carpio, assembly GCF_018340385.1. Lineage (NCBI taxonomy): Eukaryota > Metazoa > Chordata > Actinopteri > Cypriniformes > Cyprinidae > Cyprinus > Cyprinus carpio. The sequence continues at coordinate 45,635,912 of NC_056578.1, forward strand.
ACTACAGAGGGTAGTCCGGACTGCTGAGAGAATCATCGGTTGCACAACCCTCCCGTCTATTCAAAGAATTCAAGAACTGTACTTATCCAGAAAGGGCTGGCAAAATCACTCTGGACCCCTCACATCCAGCACACTCACTTTTTGAACTGTTGCCATCTGGTCGACGCTACAGAGCCCTGAGCACCAGAACGAACAGACACAGGAACAGTTTCTTCCCTCAGGCAATCCATCTAATGAACACTTGATAATAACTGTGGAACACATTACACTATTTATATTTACAGAAACATACACTTATTATCTAACACACATACTGAGTGTACACTTAAATTATTATTTTTTTGCACATAATATACCTGTACATACATAACTGCTCATTGTAATATATCTGCCCATACAATTGTCAATTTTGTATATTGTCATTCCTTATCTACTCATTTGTATTTTTTTATTCTTTTTATTGTGTGTTTTTTTGTTCTGTCGCTGTCATTCTGTTGCACTGCGGAGCTTCTGTCACGAAAACAAATTCCTCGTATGTGTAAACATACCTGGCAATAAAGCTCATTCTGATTCTGATTCTGATTCATTCTGATTCTGATTCTATTTGGATTGGGCCTCGTAAAACTGGTCAGGCTCCTAATAACTGTTTATATTCTTTGTTTAAGGTTGCTTTGTCTTGACGTGTAAGGACTGCTCTCTAAAATGTATATAAACTAACATGTTTCACTGCTTTATTAGACTGAATGACTGGAGCATCAAAAGCAATAAATAATCCTGCTGAAGATTCCCTCGAGTCTCCTGCTCTTCTTCAATTTTTAATTTTTAAAGTTAAAGGTTTTATTTTAATTACTACTTTTTTTGGAGAAGTAATAATTTTTTTTATTGTTGTTGTGGATAATTGTCACTCCATCCGATCTGAATGATTTTATAGACTGTATGTGTCACTTATTTTTGTTTGTAGGTTTAATTTTTTTTTTTTATAGATGTGTTTGTATTTTGTATCCGACCATTTAAATGCACCAAAAGAGAAAAGTTAAATACTTTAAACCTGATATCTTTGTGTAATTTCTTCATATATTTCTATAGCAACAATCATGCAGGGTTTTGATTCTGGGTTATTGTTGCTACATGAAATATGGTGATTTATACAACAATACTTTCGTGACAACAAATAATTTGCCGATTTTTATCTTATCGTGTTACAGAAATCATAATAAACCAAAATATTCAGATAATGTCAGAATGTAATAACAGTGGTATTCTCTGATCTGTCCATACTCTGTGAGGCTTTGGCAGTGAACGAACAAAAAAATGCAGTGTGAGAACAATTACTGAAGACTTTCTCCGTGAAAACAGACTTTAAGTAACTTTAACAACTTGCATGCACTAAAAGAGTAAATATCTCAGAATGGATCTGGTTCTCTTCCTATTTCTTCATGTATTTTCTGTGTAGAGTTTGTCTCCTCCCTCATCTCTTCTTGAAGTGTGAAACGCAGGAAAGTGTCTGGTTTAGTTAAACCAGTCTGTTAATGTGTCAGTATGGGGTCCAGTGCACTGTCTCTCACACTCTGTGAGTATTTCATTATATTCTACACTCTCTTCTGTTTAGTTTTCTGTTTTTAATACAGTATTCAGCTGAAGATTAATGGTTGTGCTGTGTGTAGGAGGGTCTATGAATCCACAGTCTTGCTGTTTATGGTATTCTTTATTGTTCAGATTAATGTGATGATATGTTACGTGTGGATCAGATACAGAGTTTCAGAGAACATGTATTCATCTGTGCTGCTTGTGAAAGATGGAGGCTCTGTGGACATGTGCTTTTGCTTGTTTTGTTGAAATACTTGTTGTTATTATTTCATGTATTTCAGTTAAATCAGATGCATTTTTATTAATATGAGTTTGGTGTTGTATGATATTGTATCTTTTAATAGACTCTCCATCAGAGGTTCAGAGAGTTTGAGAACAGTGACCAAACACATAAGTTACTCCATCACTTTTAATTCTTTCTGCCCCTCTTATTGAAAATTAATTGTCCTTACTAACTAACTTCTGTTTTCTGAGACACTTTTTCAGTTATTTTTAAGTAGTTTGTCACAACGTCATTTTTTGGACTCTCCATCAGAGGTTCAGAGAGTTTGAGAAAGGGGAATAAACACAGGTTTATTTATTAATTAACATATGAACATGTTCCACTAACACTTGACACTCAGAAAGTGTGTTCGGTCTTCATTTTGAACAACATGTTTATTGTTTCTTAATGTACTTAATATAATAATACGCCGCTGGTTTGCTTTTTGGTTTACTTTAACTGAACTGAGTTTGGTTCATTTAAAATATACTTCATGTGAAAACACCCCAAGTGTTCAAATTGTTTTCACAGCCACTATAGTGTCACAATTAACCCTTGTGCTGCTGAAAACCCTGTAGCACCTTTAGTGTTCACGGGCAAAAATGGCCGGCCTTTTAAAACTGCTTGTACATCTCTTATTATGCTATATTATCACCAAATATTGGATTAATCAGCTTGTTTTCTTTCAATTAGGACAGAATTTGTATTTGTTTTTGGAACTGATTGATTAGGTGTCATTAATCTTGTGCTTATGTACCTCAGTTTTTAATAGAAAAAAGCATTATTTGTGGATAATTTTGTCAATAAGCAATAAAATATGAAAATAATTTGCACTGTTTATCACACTATAATGTGCTGTACAAAATATTTTGTGAATTTGTTATACCCTGTGTGAGCAAAGTCAGTAAGTTTTAGTCCAATGTGATAAAATTTGGTTGCATTTTTGGGTGAAAGAAAATGATCTCAGAAGGTCCTGAACACAAGATGAGGGTGGAGTCGATGTTTTCAGAGTCAAACAGGAAGTGAGGCTGTGGTTTTCTCAAACACTTTGACCTGATGTGGTCTGGACTTCTGTTCCAGTGAAGAATCAGTGATGAGAAACAATCATCACATTAATGTTAATATCTGCTTGTAATGTGTGTTTACAAGTGTGCAAGTGTTTTACTACATAACATAGCTACATTTGATACAGAAGTTATTAATCTTTGTTAAAAAATACGAGTCTTAGTTCATGTTAGCTCATTAAATAACACAGTTGCAACTTTCGATTTTAACAACGTGTTATTAAATATTGGAATACCTAAGATTAATAAATGTTCAGAAGAATTTTTCATTGGCAGTTTATGTTAACTAATGAATTAACTAATGTTAACTAATGAAGCCCTAATGTAAAGTGTGAATGAACAATAAATAATTAAAACACTTTCAAACAATATCTAGGGCATATTGTAGTCCAGATTAAAATTTTAAAAAGTTTGAAAATAAATAGTCTATTAAGTCTAAATATTTAAGTGTTTGGCGCTGTGATGGATATCATAGCAAATCCACAAATCTGAATGGATATTTAAAAATGTTTCAGAAAGGAGCAGCAGCTGCTTTATTTATGGGGTTTCCAGAGTAAAGGCTGCAGTTTAGCGCCATCTGCTGTCAGAGAGTGAATGTGTTTTCATTCAGCGCGTCTCTCACGTGTTTCTCCACGTGCTTCTCGTGTTTGTTTACATCAGAGCGCACAAGCAGCATACAGCAGTGTTGTGCATTTTGACCAGTTGATGGGGATAGTATTCTTAAAATGCATTCCAAATTCTGATTAATTTGTAATATATAATTATTCGAGGTATTTAGATGTGCCCACAATAACAATATCGTGCATATTCATCACCGTGATATATCACATTACCGAATACTGGCACATGTCTAATATATATATATAATAATATAGTATTTTTTTTTTCTTTTTTACAAGTTATTAATTGTATTTTTTTCTTATATTATTTAATTGATTAAATCAAACACAGCTGGACAATAACCAATCATTTGTGTTTTGTGTTTTTTTCTATATTTTCTAATGACAGTTTTATAAGTGGTTTATACACTTTTTTTCTATTTTGATAAGAGAATAGGGCAGAAAATATATTTTATCGTTTAAATACTATAATAAATCAATTAGCACTGCATTTTTCACATAGTTCATTTTTTTAGCCTACCTGAAGATGGCACACACATAAACCATATATTGTCACAATCGTGTGTTTGTTGTCTTCATGTTTCATCAGTCTAAACGTTTCTGTTTTTTATTCAGCTTAGCTTCGATAGCTGGATGGTTTGCTGGAAGGGATACAGTGCACATCAATATTGCCTCATTTTTGTCTTCAGAAGAACAATTAATTACTGTATTTGACTTTCTGCACGAGAGCACACTCCGGCTTCCAGTATGAATGAAATATAAACTGCATGAGAGTGTTTAGCGCTTCATAATGTTCACATCGCCTCATTTTGGATACAGTTAAGACACCGGGTCATTCATAAACTATTTTGTCTCTTTGAATTTAAATCTAGACTTTTTCACACTGACCCTTGAAAACCTCAACCTGAACACACTTGACCTAAAACATGTGTGGGATGAATTTACATTTTAATAAAAGTGTGGGGAGTCAGGGGACAGGTTCCCAGTGTATTCTAGATCCATGCTGTGATGTGATTGTGTGTTAAATGATGGAGAAAATCCACCATCGGTTCTCATGGAGCATCAAAACAGAGAAACACTTTCAGCTGAAACTCTGGACATGTTTCTGTGATCTGCATTGTGTTGAACGAATGGAAATGATTCATATCTGTTTCTTCTGCTTTTAGTGCTGATGTCCTTCATCCACTCTGGACTCACTCAAGGTATTGTGCTGTTTATTAAACAGATATGAATAGTGTTGTAGGAGTTTATTTGTCTACATGGATCACATGAGGATCACACATTTGTCTCTTTGCTGATAATTCATGTTCATATTTTGCTGTCGTTCATCTTCACCCTTCATTATTTGTGTGTGTAGGTCCTCATGCTGCTAAAACACTGCTATTTCTGCAGTTTATGATGAAAGTTAAATAAATAAAAAAAAATCAAAATAAATAAATAAAATATTAATAAAATAATACAAAAGATATAATAAAATATAAATAAAATAAAAAAGTTTATTGTAGTCTATTGCAAAAATGATTGTAAACGTGTGTAAACAAATGAAAAAATAAAATAAGAATTCCTCTCTGTTACATAATTTGTCAGAATATTGTAGCATAACTGCAAAAATGGTACTTTAGCACAAAAAAAGTTAAACTTTAAAAAAAGAGTAATTGTTTTATTATAATGATGATGTTTCAATGTCTCCACATCAATCTAATGAGCCACTGAGTGATCATTGCAGCCATCTAGTGGATGTAGTGGTAATTTCATGTTATTTTATGTAATTATTTAAGGGCAGTTATCTACCACTAAACCATAGCACACTGACCATGTTATCTCCATGAGTGAAAGTTAGAATTTACAAAAAAAAAAATATATATATATATATATGTGTGTGTGTGTGTGTGTGTGTGTGTGTGTGTGTGTGTGTGTGTGTGTGTGTGTGATTAATAATGTATTTTAAAAAATCTAATTCATTCACGTAAACTTTGTAAACCAATTGTGGAGGAAAATCATTGATAAGGTGATTGATATTACAAAAAAAAAAAAAAAAAAAAACACTTCCTGAGTGTTCATCCTGAAGCAAGGGTTCTCAGAGTGCAGCACTGGAGGACTGACACATAGTCATGAATTGATGACCGCTGAGAGGATAAAATAAATTAATGTGACTATATATATTTGTACAAAATTGTTGTTAGTGTATAAGCTTTATGATTTCACTAATTAAATATATTTTTTGATTACTACAGTTAAAACACTAAGAAAAGAAAAGAAAAGAAAAGAAAAGAAAAGAAAAGAAAAGAAAAGAAAAGAAAAGAAAAGAAAAGAAAAGAAAAACAAGTTCCAACATCTAAGAGTACGAAGCATATGCTTAAAATTATGAAGGGGTCCTTGGGGGGAAATCCCATGCTAGGGGTCCCTGGCCCCCAAAAGTTAGAGAACCGCTGTCCTAAACAACCAGCGCATAAGAGTTCAGATCTCGAGCAGCAGCCACATTTAATGTTGTTCATTATTTACATTGTTTGTTGGTTGAGTGTGTCTGAAGAAAGTAGAAGATAGATGAATGTTTTCCATTTTCTCTGAAGATTATTACCATAATGATCTCTAAAATAAATGCTTTATTAAAACCTCTGACTGAAAACAGCTCCACCTACTGACCAGAACAAGAACTGTTCAATAATGTTTTAATAACTTTCTCATTTCAAAATCCAGTTGAATTGACAAAACAAATAAATAAATAATATTTTATTACAACTTTTAGCATAACATAGCCAATTTTAATCACAATTGTGTCACTATCAACTACATGAAGTCATATATTCAGAGTTTATTTTCTTCTGTTCACAGATTCATACAGAACTACACTGACTGTGACTCCAGACACAGTATTCACTGGAGAGAGAGTCGATCTGACGTGTGAGATAACACCTTATTACAGTGACTGGAGATATGTTTGGTGGAAAGGAAACCCATACACTGAAGTGTCACAGACGTCTGAGCGTTACACTGTAAAAGGAAACACTCTCACTATTGAACGATCTGAAACATCTGATGCGGGTCTGTACTGGTGTGGAGGACTCATAGATGGAGGATCAGTCTCAACACAATTAAGCTCTGCTTCTCTCACTGTGAAGGGTGAGTTGAATATCATCATCTTCCTAAACTCTCTCTACTACATGAGAATAAGATTCAGTTGTGACAATGAATCTATAAGCTCCTGAAGTTCTCAGCATAACATATAAAACACTGTTAAATTAAAGAGAGCAAATAATAACACACTTGTTCAGAGTAAGTTTCATGATTGTTTCAGAATCACATTAAACCTGCAGTGAATCAGACGAGGAGAGACATCTCTCTCCTCTCCACATCTCTCCTCTTGAACATCAGTGTCACACAAAGAGTGTAAGAGTGTAATTCTAGAAACTCACTCAAAACAGAAACACAAGATCATCATCATGTCAGTATCATGAATAGCAACAGTGTGTATCGTTTATAGATTAAACAAACGTTTATATAGATTTAATTTAGCATCAAATATGGTCAGTGGCGGAGAATTATGTTTGGTGGGGTGGCAAGAGTGTTGTTAGTGTGGTACTGTTTACCCCTGACATCTGATCGGGTGCCACCCCTACAATCACTATGGTACTATTATCAAGGATGCGACGCGTCTGGTCTAGTGTTCAGCATCACGATTCATCGCGTCTCTTTCCAGCCTCTCGTGTACGCGCTCTCGCGACACACGTTCATTTTCTTACGGAGTGGAAAACATGCAGAGCAGCGAGGACACAGACAACGAGCTGACGGACACGACACAGCAGGACACTAAGTCTCAGCATTCAAAATCTTCATTCAAATTTTATTAAGAATTTCAAACGATAAATATAGTTTTGGAGGTTTTTAGTAGCGAGACCAGGATCATGCGCGCTCCCGCTTTGCCTCAAGTTCAAGCAAAGCATGAGTGTATTCTTATTAGCATTCAGTAAACACTGAAGGAACATCCGATCCATGCTGAAAGATACACTACAACTTACTGAATGTATAGTGTATCATGTAATCACTCAACGAGTGTTTCAACCGCGGAAAGACAGCAGCTAGAAGATATTAACAAAAGAAAATCCACTCACTAGTGTCCATAAACTATCGAGAAAAATGTAATGCAAAAATTACATTTATATATTTATTCATAATTGATTTTTCCTGCAATTTCAAAACTGAATTTTTAGCATCATTACTCCAATCACATGATCCTTCAGAAATCATGCTAATATTCAGATTTGCTACTCAAAAAAAGTAATTATTATTATGTTGAAAACAGCTGAGTAGAATTGTTTCAGGTTTCTTTGATGAATGGAAAGTTCAGAAGAGCAGCATGTATCTGAAATAGAAATCTTTTGTAACATTATAAATGTCTTTATCACCACTTTAGATCAATTTAAAACATCTTTGTTAAATAAAAGTATTAATTTATATAATTCCCGTTTTTTATGCCAGGTTGGAGTTATACACTGATTTCCTGTCATGGACCCCCTGAATTAGCCTTGGCCACCCCCTGACCACCCCGTGTATAAAACTCTAGCTCCGCCACTGTAGAGAATAAGTGTTTATACCCAAACTATGAACTTTTATCCCAGTACTTATGTTAATTAAATGTCTTTAACACAGAAATACTTATGTGTGGTTAAAAAGGGGAAGTCAGTAAGAATTTTAAACTAATATAACTTAAAAACATTCAAGCAAGTAGCAAATAATAAAGAGGAACATAGAAACATATTACAAACAACAAACAAAGAGTGCTTTCAGTATTTAAGATTATCTGAACATTTTCCATTCAAGAACTGTGAATTTTTTTCAGAGTGAAGGACACAAATAATCAGTGAAGAACTCAGAGCTCAACAATAAACCACGAGAAAACATGTTCAACTTCATGCTTCAAACATGCTTCAATTAGGACTACAATATTATGTAATTATTATTTGTCCCATTTTTATCTAAACAATTTACATTTTTCAAATTTTTTTAAAACGCCAAATTGTTTATGACATATGATTATTTATTAGGTATATATTTATGATTAATATCAATAATAAATTAATGAATAGGGCATAACATTAATTATAATATATTCATTTACCTTTCTAATCATATCTACAAATATAATAATTATGTCTACCAAGCTCTGATAATGTATGGAATATAATAATGTTAATAAAACAATAGGCCTATAGCTTCAGAAGCACGGATGTGTCTGTCACTTTAATGGTATGGTTCACACAAAAATGAAAGTAGTCATAATTTACCCAGGCTGTTCTAAACCTGCATAAACTTCTTTCTTCTGTTGATCATAAAAGAAAATACTTTGAAGAATGTGTCTCAACTAAACAGCTTGATGGTCGTAACTTCCATAGTAAGGTAAAAAACAAAACATCAGAGTCACTGGGGACCAGAAACTGTCTGGTTACCCACATTATTTAAATTTGCTTAATTTGTGTTAAACAGAAGAAACATATTATTACAGGTTTAGAACAACTTGTGGGTGTGTAAACGAGGACACGATTTACATTTTTGGGTGAACTGTCCCTTTAAGTCAGACACTCCACCGTGAACAGCTGAAATGTCTCTCTGCTTTCATCATTAGTTACTGAACAGACACATTGATAACTTTCCCGTTCAGCGCTACATTTGGAGAGTCTTGTGTTCAGAGGGCAGATGTGAGCTCCTAGATGTTTTAATCCGCGCAGGTTTGTTTACCGCGTGCTGCGCTCGTGTGAAAGGGCTTTAATGGCGCGCGTTCTGGAGACTCCGTCGCTATGGAAACAAAGATGCCTAAATCACGCGCAAATGAGCTTATCTAATAGCCTGCTTATTAAATTTGTTTCATTATAATTGTTATTAGTATTATAAACTTATTATATAACTTATAGTGCAAAATACTTATTTGTTTATTCAAACATGTGTTGGCCTTTGTAAAATACGGGACGATTCCTTATTTTAAGGTACGGGTGACAGCCCTAATATTATTAACTGGCTGTGTTTACATTAATTTTGCATCATAAAACATTTTGAGACGCAAGTCCATTAAACCACTTACACTGAGTCGCGCGCAGCCGCGTGCACGAGCAGTCGTCACAAACAAAGCGTGCGTCAGCATTTGAAATTGAAAGCAGCCTTCTGTTAGTGAGGTTCATATTTTAAATATATAAGTCCAGTGGTTAAAAACTAAGCTCAGAGTCGATTCTGAAATTCTCAGAGAGAGAATCGCGATGCATCGATTTTTTTCTTCCTCCCCTACTTTCTTTGGGAACAACATGTTGTGTCATAACATCACAATACAAAAATGTTACAGTATATCGTCTGTAGTTCAACCAAAATAAAAGTTTCGACAGATTTAATTTAGTATGGAATATGGTCCCCCCCCCAGAAATGGCACATATGCAGTGTTGGGCAAGCTACTTGGAAAATGTAGTAAGCTAAGCTAACAGCTACTCTTCATTAAATGAAGCTTCACTACACTAAAGCTACAGCAGCCCTGTGAAATGTAGCAAGCTAAGCTACAACAACACGGCAAAAGTAGTTTACTACATCTAAGCTATTTTTTTTTTTTTATTTATATTGAACCAACATCATACCAAGTCAATGCTCTCTCAGTGATCAATACAAGCAGATAGACAGGCATAATAGTTCAGTTTAGTTGTTTATTCAACAGCTGTTCCAAAATCAATTTGGCAACAAAAATCAGTCTTAACCATCTTCAAAAATCAAGAAATAAAAGACTTGCACTCTAAAAAACTATTTATTTACTAACTTCTTGTTTCTTAAAAAAAAAAAAAAAAAAAAAAAAACTAACACTTGCTTCTCTAATCTTTTTGTATTCTGTCTTTGTTTTCTTTTTTTTTATATTATTATAACCAAAAGCAAAAAAAAAGGCTCTAAAAAAAAAAAAACTTGCTACATGTACTGCGTTAGGCTAACTGAGACTTTTTATAGCACTTATATATCATTGCTCTTTTGTTGATTTTGATTTCTTCCATTGTGCTCATTTGTAAGTTGCTTTGGATAAAAGTGTCTGCTAAATGACTAAATGTAAATGGTAACCCTTCACAATAAGGTTCATTAGTTAACTAGTGTAGGTAACACGAACTAAGAATGAACAATACTTTCAACATTTACTAATGCATTATTAAAATTAAGCTGTGTTTGTTGTCATTAATTAATGCACTGTGAACTAACATGAACTACAAATGAACGACTGTATTTTCATTAACAAAGATGAATAAATACTGTAATAAATGTATTGTTCATTGGTCTGTGTTTTCATTAACAAAGATGAATAAATGCTGTAATAAATGTATTGTCCATTGTATGTTCATGTTAGTTACATTAGCTAACATTAATGAAATCTTACTGTACTGTATAGTGTTACCATACAGATGTATAGGCCTACAAATAACTTAGGCTACGTTTATTTGCATCGTTGCATGTGTCATTCATTATATTATTAACGTTTCACCAAAATCAGTTTATGTTTTTGAATGTTTCGAATGTTTTCCCCCGTCATTAACGCCACATTCGAAGGCAGTACGGGCATCTACGGGCATCATGAACTTTCAGGTTGTACAGTTTTTTCTGTCGCTATGTGTCGCTATGTCGCTGAATTTAAATTTGAATCTCGAAGACCGGAGGGGGAGAGAAGTCGTCGCCCGGGGCCTGGCTCGCGTCCTCCGCTGCGGATGCACCCAGGGTCCGTGGTGTCCCCGGCGCCGGAGTGAAGGACATCTGGGCAGATCGCGTACTGGGTGCACCGGGCCTGTGCAGAGAAACACACGGGGTGGAGGTGGTGGGACTGTTAGCAGCGCGCTGTATACTTACCCTGGACTTGTGAGAGTCAGCCCGGGAGGTTTCCAGCGTGGCTCTCCGCTCTCTCAGCTGGGCCTGCCTCTGCTCCAGGACCCGAATCTGCTTCTCCACGGCCTCCAGCTCGAGCTGCACCGAATGCAGCTCGAACGTGTCGTCACCTGCACTCAAAGGTAGACAAACATTAGCCATTTAAGCAAGTAACAGTGAGTAAAGCAATTGTAATGTGTGTTAATAGAGTATTAGCGATGCACGCGGGTTTAGTGACAACGACACTGGCTATGCCAATGGGCTATAAGCTACTAGCGGACTCGGGAAATCAAAATAAAACTAGTGATAACAAGGCGCTCTGATTGTTTATGTTGTAGAATACGATAGAGGATATATTCACACGTTATAGAAACGAAAATGATGGTGTATAAAATAGATTTCAACAATAAAAAATAGATGATAGAGAAATAACGTGACGGAGCTCAAACTAGAGGCAACATAGAAAAGTTAGTATGGATTGTAGCTTACTCGAGCCGGAGTCTGATGATGAAACGGTTGAAGTGGTTGATTGATAAGAGACTGATTCACAAGCACGACTGGAGCAGGATATTTCTCAGTGGTAAGTGTCAAGTGTTGACAAGTTTGTGGTAATTATGAGATGTGATCAAACCAATTTTCTCTCACAGTGTAGGATACAGCGTCTTCTTGAAATGATGTTAACTATATATAAACTTTACTGTGTCTGTGGGCAGGCAAGTTGGTGACCTAAAATGTGGGCGGACATTATGCAAATGTGTTACTTCATGACGTAGAGCCGTAACAGAATAAGATTCAAATTCCTGACGACTCGTTTCGGCAATTGCGAGTTGACTCTTTTTTTTTGACGGACAATAACTTTATCTATCGTGGACTGTCAGCTTCATAACTTTGTTGGATATTTTTTGTTTTCATATAGATATATGTGACATTTTGTGTGAGGTGTTATTGTAGAAGGGGCAATAGGGGCACTTTAAGTTTTTTTCTCATTAAGAGGCTTTGAGTTTATAACTGTGATCATGATATTGTGATACTGATTCAATCAATATTTACTCATGTAATGTACGGGAGGTAAAGCAAGCAGACAGGGACGTGGATCTAGATGCAGGGTGTTTATTACAGTAACTATATAAACAAAATATGAGGAACACTGGAAAACAAAGAACAGAAAACAAGCAAAACTGCACCATTACATTCAACAACATTCAAAAAAAATAAAAAATAAAGTGAAAGACTATAAACATGGAAATCAGGTGCTGACAACAAGCAACAGGTGAGAACGATTAATTACTATGACAACTAACAAAGTTAACTATGACAATAAACAAAGCACACAGGCACTAAACACACACGGACACAGAACAAAAGGAACATGAAACTAAAAAATAAGCACAATTTTTTTTTTCTTTTTTCAAAAATAGCTGTTTGAGTCACTTTATGTTTTTTGTCTTTCTTCACAGATTTACCCAAATCTACACTGACTGTGACTCCAAACAGTCCTGTATTCACTGGAGAGAGAGTGATTATGAAGTGTGTGATTGAGTCTTACAGAGACTGGAGATATGAGTGGAATAAAGGCAGTGTGAAGTTGCAGACGTCTGAGCGTTACACTGTAAACAGAGACACTCTCACTATCAGAGGAGCTACAGGGTCTGATCAGGATCAGTTCTGGTGTAGAGGACAGAGAGATGGAAGACCAAACTCATCACAATCAAGCTCTGTTTCTCTCACTGTGAAGGGTGAGTTAAATAACATTGTCCTCATAAACTCACTCTAAATGTGCGGTTACAGATCCGATCGAGAGATTCTCAGATGTTACATTCACACTGCTGATAAATACACTTGTCTTTTCTTTTGAATGTTTAATTCTGTTTTATACTCTTTAATATTTATTTAATACTGTTTAATAATATTTTAACTTACTAATGGGTTGTTTACACATGTTCAAAACAGTTAGAGCAAAACAAAGAAACTAATTGCAGGAATCTCAACATGTATTTTAAGTTTGAAGTATGAGGGGTCATCTTAAAAACACAAAACTCATGGCTCTATAATCCTGATAAAAAACAGAGAGACACGATAAAGGCTTCTGTCTGACAGACCTGGGCCCGTATTCATGAAAACTCTTAGATAAGTGCAATTACAATTAAAAATAAGATCCTACTAAAGATAAAAGTAATTCACAAAGCATCTTAACCCTTAAAAGTGTTAGAAGTAGGGAAGAAGACTTTTAAGAGGCTTAAGAGTTTCTTTTGAAGAGGAGAAAATGTCTGAAAGACGGAAAGGGTGAAGAAGTGTTGCAGACAACAACATCTATCTATCTATCTATCTATCTATCTATCTATCTATCTATCTATCTATCTATCTATCTAAGTGTGTGTGTGTATGTGTGTGTTCAGCGCTTAAAAAATTTATCAGACCACCACACAATGTAAGGTTTTAGCCACAGCAAGTAAAATCTTATATATTTATATATTTCAGTAATGGTTAATCCACCAGTATGTGTAAGCTCTTTAGTCACAGTAGTGTTTTTAATGTTAAATGTAATTATTGTTGGCAGTTAATGGATTCAAAGATAGATCACACACAAGTTTCAATCAAAAGCAAGTCTTTGGGAAAAACTAGAAACTATTTGGAAATCAGTAACAACAGAGAGTCTGGAAAAGTACATCAAAACAATGCCAGCAAGAACACAAGCTGTTATCAAGACCAAAGGAAGTGTTTTTTTTTTTTTTTTTCATCTTCTTCATCTTTTTATGTATGAATAAAGACTATTTAGTTGTTTGGTAGACAATTTTGTTTATTTATTTATTTATTTTTTTATTTCTTTATTTATGTTGGTTTGGTATATTTGTTAATAAATTTGTTTGTGTGTGTGTGTGTGTGTGTGTGAGAGAGAGAGAAAGAGAGAGATTAAGGTAAAATACGAAGAAATAGACCCTATTTTAAAGTGCTCTATTTTAAAGTTTTTTTTTTCTTCTTGAAAACCAATCACAGCCTTCAGAAATATGTGTCATAGCAACGGGCTCAGCCCCGCCTCTTCACTAAGATGAACGGTTTTTCTTTTCCTCACTCAGAGTTGATCTCAGATTGGTCCTGGATCACTCTTAAACTAAGATACCTTGATTCCTAGAGCTCTCAGAGAGGATTCTTAGGAGCTTTATGAATCACTCTTATTCTTAAATCTGAGAATAAGAGTAAAATTATGTAACTAAGAATTTTGACTGGTCCTCTTCGTTTAGGTGTTACACTTGGCTCCTTCGCGTTCAAAAGTGAACGAAGCCTTGAAATGCAACTTTTTCTTTTTTTCAGGAAAATCAATGCAATACATTTTTGTTCAATAATATTTTTTGATTATTATTTAGAATTTTAAGGGGATTTTATGATACTATTCAATATTTATAAAATTTTAATGTGCTATTTTTTTCCACTAGAATTAATAAATTATTTATGTAATTTAATTATTACTTTTCAATAAATGCAATTTTTTACATTAAAACACTGAAAACATTTCTGGTGGAGTAAAAAAAAAAACCTGAGTGGTAACCTTGTAACCTTATATCTCCCTACACACATACTGTATACAGAAGCTTTTGGATTACTTTTTTTTTTTAACCTAATTTCTGCATTTTATTAGGTTTTGCTTTTAGATATATTTTCAGACATTCTAAAAGACTACTTTTTGTCAAGGTTTAGATATTTTTGGTTAGATAAATGTCAGGGTCCACCAGTGCTTCCCCCAGCTCTTGTTGTTTTGTTGTGAAACGGACCACACTTGACAATCTGGTGAAATTTTTCAGTGTCATGGTGGCCCAAAAAATTGCTTTCTCCATCTCACATATTATCAAAATTTGCTATATTGCAGTCTTACTAGTTATTTTTTCTTTGTGTGTGTGTGTGATTTATTTTGTTGTATTTTTTTTTGTTATTTTTTATTTTTGTGTGTGCGTGTGTGTGTATTTGCTCTGTTGCACGTCTTACCAGTTATTCTGTTCTGTGTGTGTGTGTGTTGTGTGTGGTGTGTGTGTGTGGTGTGTGGTGTGTGTGTGTGTGTGTGTGTGTGTGTGTGTGTGTGTGTGTGTGTCTATTTTGCACTCTTTATATTTGAGAGGGTCACCCCTTGATTGCTGTGCACCTTTTCTGCACAGTGGTTGATTTGTAGTTTGTATCACCGAAAGATTCTCTGAGTTTTTTTGTTTTTTTTTGTGTTTCCCTTTCATTTCCTATGTGTGTCATTTCTGACCGCGAAGGAGCCAAGTGTCACTATTTTTAACCCTTTAACATATCCGAACCATGTCCGTGATTCTTTTTTTTGTGTGTTCACACAGCTAATGCAACAAAAGTCACCTCAAAGTGTCATCTCATTCCGATGAAGCTACAATATTTTAAATTTCAAAATATTAAATATTTCGGATAAAAATGATCAAAGAGGCCCAGAGGGTTGAGTAAAATTTTACTATAAATGTTTTATAATATTTCTGTGTGAACTTCCACTCTTAAAAATAAAGCTTCTTTATTGGTATTTATACTCCCACAAAGAACCTCTAACATCCATTTATATATGAAATTGTATTTATT
Source organism: Cyprinus carpio (assembly GCF_018340385.1). NCBI lineage: Eukaryota > Metazoa > Chordata > Actinopteri > Cypriniformes > Cyprinidae > Cyprinus > Cyprinus carpio. The sequence continues at coordinate 45,651,886 of NC_056578.1, forward strand.
TGTTTATTTATTTATTTAAATCTGTCAGACTTTATACAAATGTAGATTTGCTTTGGTCAGACGATCTTGTCATCGTTGTTGTACCTGATTATGAGTTACAGTTTATCTCTAGAGAGAGAGAGAGAGAGAGCGAGAGAGAGAGAGACTTTGACTTTTGAAACCACTTTAATTATAATCAATACAAGTTTAACAACAAATCCTAACCAAACATAAGATTATTAAGCCATTACCAATTAAAAACCAAATTCCCTAAATCACACACAGTCACCAAAGCCCCCCCAACACCCCATTTCCATTCAAAATAAAGAACATTATTATGATGCTGATAATAAGTATATTCAATCACCACTCTTGACTCTACTAAAGACTTAAACAGAGTTACTATATTCACATTTTCACCAGAATTTTACACCGATGAGACTTTAAAGCTTAGCTTGTCCTATTAAAAAATTGGCAAGTGTACACTGTTGCTGCCAAGACCTTTTATATCTGCAACCCAGAATAAATAGACTGTTGGTAAATGTAACACCCAATCTTACAATAATTTTCTCCAATACTTCAAATAATGAGTTAAGTCTAAAACACTCACAAAACATATGAAAAACATTGTCAAGAGCATTACAAAAAGGACATACTGGCAAAACAGTCTCGTTAATCTTAGACACAAAAGAGTTTGTGGTTATAATACAATGTAGTTTCCTACATTGAATATCCCCACATCTCTTAGAGATAGGAGGCTTATACAGCAGCCTCCATGATGGATAAATCTCATCTGAAATAGAAAGGCAAGACCTCCATTTAGTATCTGGTCTTTCCTTCAATTGGCCCAAATGTACAGATTTGACACAAACATGGTATAACATTTTTTTCCCCAATACAATGAAATACCAAAGCACTATAACTTTCAGCAATTTTGTCTGACTGTTATAATCAGATTCCCAATCTTTAGGAACTACCTTGAACTCAGGAAAGGTCTGAGAAATAAAACCATTCAGAAGAACATTATTAATAAAGGAAATGAAAGTCTGAGGGAAAGATGACTTAAGATCCCTAATTAATCTCTCCACAATTCTTATTGAATTTATTCCAACTTGATCCACAATTGCATGTACAGTTCTCCATTGGCCATTCTTTGAATCAATCAAGTCCAGGACTCTTGTTACCCCAGCCTTCAAAAATTTAATGACTTAAGATGAAGACACATTTGCTGATAACTGAAAAAGGGGATTAAAAAAAGAGGTTCTGAAACACCATAATGTTCATCTTCATGTCTCAATATTTTAAAACAATTCCAAGATTTAATCACTCCTAAATAAAAACTGAAAGGTAAAGAATGCACGTTCTCCACCAAGGTCTTCTGCATTAAGAACAACTGTTTATCAAGACCAAATCCTCCAATATTCTTGAGTATGTATAATCCAAACCTACCCCAAGACAAAGGATCTGGACTATACAGAAGTTTTTGTAATGTTTGTAACCTCATTGCCAAGACCTTAGATTCCAAATGTATTAGTCCTTGTCCTCCCTCTGCCACAGGAAGATAAAGGATACCTGGAGGAAGCCAATGGCAGCCATCCCAACAAAAAATTAACAAATGCTTTTTGAACTCAAGAAAGTAAATCCTTAGGAGGATCTAATACAGTAAATTTATGCCATAACATTGAAGCTGCTAAATTGTTAATAACCAGGCATCTCCCCCTAAAAGAGAGATTTGGAAGAATCCATCGCCACTTCTGAATTCTAAGAATTACCTTGTCTGCTAACCCTTCCCAGTTCTTTTCTGTATAGCTATTAGTCCCAAAATATAAACCAAGGATTCTAAAACCATCTCTGGTCAGCCTGCCAGTCACCCAATAACAAAGATGCACATTTCTCCCAATTAATGCGTGCAGATGAAGTTTGCTGATATTTATTTAAGGAAGAAATCAAACTTGTAACATCTTCTGAGCCTTTTATAACTACTGTTATATCATCAGCATACGCCGTAAGTTTAACTGAATCTACACTAGGGTCACTAAGAATATTAAAACCACTCAGCTGCCTCCGAAGTGAGACTAATAAAGGCTCAATAGAAATTGCATACAGAAGACCAGAGAGAGGACACCCTTGCCTGATTCCCCTAGACACAGAGAAAGGCCTGGTTAAGGACCCATTAATCCTCAACATACTATAAACATCATTATATAGCATTTTAATAAGAGATACAAAATAAGGACCAAAACCAAAAGCTTCCAGAGTTTTAAATAAATACTGCTGATCAACCCTGTCAAACGCTTTTTCTTGATCCAATGAAAGCAACCCAATGTCCAAATTGTGCATTTTTGCCACTGTAATCATATCCCTCATCAAAAACAGGTTATCAAAAATTGTCCTTTTAGGGACACAAAATGTTTGGTCCATATGAATGACTGATGCCATATATTTCTTAAGTCTATTAGTCAAAGATTTGGATAAAATCTTAAAATCAACACATATCAGTGATACCGGCCGCCAATTTTTTAGGCACCCAATATCCCCCTTTTTTGGAATTAAAGTTAGAATTGCCCATCGACAACTCGAAGGAAGGGTCCCTTGATTGATGCATTCAAGAAAAACTTCATACATGTCTTGTCCTAGTAGATTCCAGAAGGATTTAAAAAATTCTGCTGAGAGCCCGTCCAAACCAGGTGACTTCCCAGAACACATTTCCTGAACAGCTTGTGAGATTTCTCCAAAAGTCAAAGGCGTGTCCAACTCATTGTGTCTTCTTCTGTTAATTTGAAAAGGTCACATAAAAGTTCATCAGTTACTGCATCGTCACATAATTCCGAACGGTATAAATCCTCATAAAAAGAAAGAGCATAAGATTGAATTTCCCGTTGATCTGTTATAACTCCGCCACCTGGTATTTTTAACTGATGAAAACTCTTCTGTTCCCTTGCCTTTTTTTCGAGACCAAAGAAGAATGATGTAGGAGCATCCATGTCATTCAGCTGTGCAAATCTGGTTCTTAGAAGGGCTGTTCTTCCTCGTTCCTCCAATAAATTCTTCAAAAGGTGTTTATCATTTGCAACAGAGTCAATGAAAGTTGAATTATTGTGGGTACAGTCACTGCTTTGCCCAAGGATAGCTTGTTCAAGGAACTTTATTCTTGCGTTGAGCATTCCAGCACTATTTTACTAATTACATCTCTCATCTCTCCAAGCTTTCCAGAAAAGATTAAAAGAGTGAATAAAAGTGCCGTCCTGCAATAATCTATTATTAAAGCGCCAATGTGATTTATAGGATTTAGAAAGAGAAACAGATACTACAATAGAAACACAGTGATGATCTGACAGAAAAGATGGTGAAATTGAACTACTAAAAAACCTACCCCTATTGCCCTTTTCGACATAAAAACGGTCAAGCCTAGCTCCTGACATCATATTAGAATTAGCTTTTAACCACGTGTACTGTCTGACCCCAGGAAAGGCCTCCCTCCACACATCAACTAAATTATGTTCATTAATTACTTTAAAATCTCAGCAGAAGAATGGTGAGGTTCATCATGATTCCTATCCAAATGTGAATTAACAGTACAATTAAAATCTCCACCAAGTAACAACATTTCCCTGAGGACACTTTAATAAAGCATCAGAAAGTGTTTTGAAAAATGAGATGCGTTCTTGCCCAACATTCGGCGCATACACATTAATAAAAGTAAAATGAGTATCACCAAAAACAATGTCAAAATCCGACCAGGTATTATTTCAACCACATCTGGCTGCATACTAACACATGGAGAAAAAAGGATGGCAATACCTGCACTAAGGTTTGTACCATGACTCAGTACAACACTACCTTTCCAATCACCATACCACTGTGCTTGATTTTGCCGATCTGTATGCGTTTCTTGCAACAAAATAACATCTGCCTGTTTTAGCCGCAGATAATCAAACAAGGCAACTCTCTTCCTTGTACACCGACAACCATTAACATTAAAAGTCCCAATGTTTAAGGTCGTCATGACGAAAGGTAAAAGAATGCAAAAATAATACATCACCTTACTATACATAACCTTATTAATGTTTTTTATGACACGTGTTTAGTCGTTTTTTAACGGCACTGACATGTTTCTTTAATCTATATCTTTTAGGCTGATCAAGCTCCTCCAATGAAGCTTTTCTCATAGCCATAACGCATGAATCAACAAACAGCTGTAAATCAGAGAAATACTTCTCTAATTGTGGTCTTCGCTGATTAAAAGTATCATTGAGAAAATCATTAATTTGTTGTACTGTGTAATAAGGTGGTTGTATTTGCAAACTGCATTTTTTCTCCGCAGAACTTCCTTGTGAGCTGACATCAGTGAAATAATCCACAATGTCAGATTCCTCACTGTCAGAGTTTATATCTATGGACTGAGCCTCACCTCTCTCAGATAGCTGATCCACATCGACCTGTGAAAGGCCAACAGATGCTTGCGAGTCCCGAGACTCTTTGACTCCCACGAGCTCTTCTGGCTCCCTGGAGCGCTCTGAGTCGCTGTTTCCCACAGCGACGGTCTCAGCACTGATCGCCGCACTGCGAACATTAGCGTTCAGTGAACACTCTCCCACATTCTCAGCATGACTGATCACTGCATCCTCTTTTGGATTTTCATCATCTTTTAGCAATGAATCCAATTCAGCCCGCTGATCAGTTTTATCTCTGCCATCCTGATTACCGTTTTCCATGGCAGGAGCCACTTGCTCCGGAGGTGTTTTAGGCTCAGTCTCAGTCTCATTTTGTTCAGTCACCTTATTATTAGTACATTTCAATTTTGTATGTCCGAAGACCCCACAAGAAAAGCATTTAAGTGATTCTGTGCTCATAAAAATTGTATAATCTTTACCTGCCAAAGTCAATTTCGCCTACACGTCCAAGCGTTGGAATTCTGCATTCAAAATCATAGCAGTTTGACGTCTGAAAGACATAACGTGTTTTAAATCTCGATTTTTAACACCAAGAGGGATCATTTTAATTGGCATCATCATTTTACCATAACGGCTAAGTAATCGCTCAAGTGAATCGTTTGAAATGAATGGAGGCACATTGGAAAGAGTTACCCTCTTTGAAGGGCTCGACAGCGGCAAAACAGGCAAGAAAACATCACCAACAGATAAACCAACTTCCACTAAATGATGGACCATAGACTCTTCCTTCACAAACACAACGACAGCTTTGTTCATTCTAGATGCCGACAGAATATTCCGAGCACCTATTTCGCTGATAATAGCAGCCAAACAGTCTTCAACAGTGATTGTTTCATCCGGCAAACATTTACAACCATGCCGGGCTGTTAAGGTAGCAAACCCATCAGTATCTGCTGGCATTTTCACAATCCCCAACTAATTACAAATGACAGCAAACTAAACAAAACGAAACTTTTCAAAGCAATAAAGAAAAAAAAGGAATGAAAACTTTAACAATACTTTATTCATCAAGATTAATAAATAACATTTTTTCCTAAAAAGTTATTTCCTAACAATAAATGATCACATATAACATACTTACATTAACATCAACACATATACATTTACAAATTCACACACAAATTATTATTTTTTTTTTTAAATTACAATTTAAGGAATAAACTCTCATCTTGAGCAACTACACACAACGCTTCAGCCTGTCCCCAGAACTCACTGAATACCACCAAATTTTTCATCACTTTAAAAAAAGCAAACTCTGCTTTAATTCTTGCAGATACAAAAGCCTTTAAAACAAGTTCAGGTTCAGTCGTTCCACTATCCTTAAGCTTTTTTCTCCTTGTAATCCATATTGCCAACTTGGCTTCACCAATTAAAAAATTAATTAAAGAAATTATTTTTTTATCTGAGGCAACATACTTTGGGCCGAATATAAACATGTTTTCATCCATCTCTTCTCCAAGTGTTCTAAGCCACCTCTTTAAAATCTGAAACACCCCATTTAGCCTAATAAAATCTAAAAACAGATGCTTTAGAGATTCTTCATGAGCACAAAAAGAACATTCTTTCCCCATAGTGGGGTCAACATGTGCCAAATATTTATTTGTTGCAACTGCCCAATGCATAATCCTCCATTGAAGATCTGCAGTGAGTTTTTCAATGGGCGACCTATATAGAGATCTCCAACATCTCCTAGGAGATGCATCTTGCCCAAACATATCTAACCATTTTGATTCTTTACAACTCTTCAGCTCAAATTGATGAGAGACTTTCACACAGGATAAATACAAGGCTTTCTTTGAAACGACTTCAAACGCATTCAGTTCAGGTATACAGAAAACAAGAAGTGATCCTTTTTTATCCACTATCATTGAAATCTGAAGTTCAGGAAAACCTTCTTTCATTTCCCCCTCTTTTTTTCACAGCTGATTCCTTTTATACTTTGTCTGTTAACGGAAGAACTGAAAAAATCTGCTTCATTATTTTATCCATAAATCTAACAGACTTAATGCCTGTCAAACTCTTCAATTAGAATGCCATCCAAATTATTTCCCAATTGACGAAGCAAAGGTTCGATGGCTAAAGAATATAGCATTCCTGACAAAGGACAACCTTGTCTAATACCTCTAAATACTGACACTGGTTTACTTAACCCTCCTCCAACCTTTAGCTTTGTAGAAACACCAGCGTATAAAAGTTTGATCCATGAAATAAAAGGATCACCAAAACCGAAAGCTTTAAGAGATCTAAACAAATAAAAGTGACTGACTCTATCAAAAGCCTTTTCTTGATCAACTGCAAATACTCCAATATTGTCACCATCTCTTTTTGCAATATCTATTATATCACAAGAAAGATATTATCCATTATAGTTCTGTCCGGAATACAATAAGTTTGATAACCATTTACTATTTGTTCTAAATATAATTTCAATCTATTTGAAAGACATTTCGCTAAGATTTTATAGTCAGTACACAAAATTGACACTGGTCTCCAGTTCTTTAAAAGACCAAGATCCCCTTTCTTTGGTAACAAAGACAAAACAGCTCTTCTACAGCTTGTTGGCAGTTCTTTTTTCCTGTAAGATGATTTAAAAACCTCAAGCAAATCATCTTTTAATAAGTCCCAAAACTGTTTATAAAAATCGGCTGGAAGTCCATCAATTCCCGGTACACATCCAATGGATAGTTGTTTAACAGCCTTTGTTAATTCATCAATATCAATTTGAAAGTCCAGTTGATTCCTCTGTTTATCAGTCAACTTTGGTAAGTCTTTGAAAAGTTCATCCATACAGCCAATATCACATGGCCCATCTGCAAACACTTCTGTATAAAAATCAATAGCCATTGTTCTCATTTCTTTAGGGTTAGTTGTTACTGATCCATCTGATTTCTTTAAATGTAGCATTGCTTTCCGCGCTCCTTCCCTCTTTTCAAAACTAAAAAGAAAGAACTTGGTGCATCCATCTCTCTCAAGGAAAGGAAACGAGCTCTTATTAATGCTCCCTTAGCTCGTTCATGAAAAAGTGAGGCCAGAGCTTTCTTTTATTTCATTCAGTCTTTCAGTTGATTCACCATTTCGGTCAATTAGACTTCTTTCAATTGATTTGATTTCATTTTCCAACTCCATAACAGTTTTTTTTTAAAACAATGATTTGCATTTGCTGTATAATTTTGGCAAAAGATCCTGATGTGTGCCTTTCCAACATCCCACCAATGCACAACATCATCAAAATCAGTCTTTCGCTCTCTCCATTTTGCCCAAAATAAATAAAATTTCTTGCAGCAATTTTACATTAAAATGTCAATAATAACTATGACATCTTATCTTTTGTAAATTAAAAACAATCATACATAAATGATGATCTGAAAAACCAGTGGGGTAAATACAGGCCTTTAAAATTCTATTACACCAGTCTTTATTAATATAAAAACGATCTGGTCTAGCAAAGCTGATGTAGTCACTTGAAGATTTACACCAAGTATATTGTTTTTCTACTGGATGTTGTGATCTCCAAACATCACACAAATCAAAACTGCTTACTATATCATTTAAACCAGTAGCAGAACGAGAACAAGGTTCTTCTCCATTCCTGTCTAAAGTAAAATCTAATGTGCAATTCCAGTCACCACCCAAAACAAGACAAGTATTTTTATCATATTTTCCCAACATATTTTGACAATTTTTAAAAACCTTTATCCTTTCTGCACCACTGTTAGGTGCATACACATTAACAAACACAAATGGCAAACCCAACAAATTAACCTGAATTGCCAAAATTCTACATTTTTCTATTTCATCACTAGATACAAAAGTCATAGTAATTTTCTTTGAGAATAAAATGGCCACACCCCCTTTTGTATTAGAGCCATGACTTAAAAAAATATGCCCTCCCCACCACTTTTTCCATTCTAATTCATTAGCTAAGTCACTATGTGTCTCTTGTAAGAAAATTATATCCATATCTTTATTTTCAATATATTCTCTCAACACTGCTCTTCTTTTACCATCCCTTCCTCCATTAATATTAATTGTTCCCATCTTAATACTCCCCATCAAAAAAAGGAAAGCTCAAGAAAGAAAAAAAGAAGGGTTAGCAAAGAAAAAGACAGAGTAAACACCCCAAGTGACTTCATCATTAAGGAGTTATTAAACCTCTTTCAAGGGCCATTTTTCTTCTCAATTTCGTTACAATTTTTTTCAATCTAAATCTTTTTCTTTTACTTAATTCATCATAACTTGCCGTCTGTTGAATTTTCACAGCTGATTGCAAAAAATTTTTTTCATCAGGGAAAAATTCACTAATCTCAATAGTTTTTCCAAATGTCGCATCTAAGAAATCATTAACCTCGTTAACTGTGTATAACTGATCTTCATCAATTTGAGAAAGAATATCTGATGCTTCTGAAAAATGATCATCATCCTCATTGTCATCTTGCTCATCAGTAGTATCAGTTAACTGGGACAAAAAATTCTGCCCAGTATCTTGTGCATCCTTTGTCACAACCTTTGGTAACTTAGCACTAAGACCCTCTTCATGTCAATTATCACCGTCACCAGCACCTACACACACATTTTCTCTCTTTTCAGTAGGCCTACCACTACCAACTACACTTCCAGTTGAATTTCTCTTCTTCTGATAACTCGTCCCTTCACCTGCAGTTTCATCTTTGTTTTCCCCATCAATTATTGTTTTGTTAGGTTCTTCACCTATCTCTACATTTTCTCCCGTCTGTACACTAGGAATGACTTCAGTATCATTTGCATTGTTTTCCAGGTGCGTTTTATTATGTGGGCAAGCAATCTTTTTATGCCCAGCGTCACCGCATTCATAACATTTCAAGTTTCCGGTACTCGCGTAAATCATATATGATTTACCCTCATGTTTAATTCGGAAAGAAATATCAAGCGATGGTTGATCAAGAAACATAAACACATGACGCCTAAAATACAACACGTGTTTCAATGCTTCATTCCTACACCTCAACGGAATCATTTTCATTTCACTGGCCATTTTTCCAAACCTCAACAATTATTTTTCAATGTCACAGTTTAGTATGAAGGGGGGTACATTATTGATCGTAACTTTCATAGATTGCGACACAAGCGGTGAAACAACAGTAAACGCTCCATTTATCCAAACGCCAATTTCAATTAGTTTACTCACCATACTTTCGTCTTTAAGAAAAATCACCACCGCTTTGTTCATCCTTGACGCTTAAATAATATTTCCATATCCAATTTGTTCACCAACCGCGACAAGCACGTCTTCCACATTTGAATCAGCGTCAGGTACACACCTCCATGACGGAGCGAGAGTGAGGCGACACCCCCACTTGGGTGAGCCTCCATCTCAGGCCTCCGCCACGAAGTCTAAAATCCCGAAAACGCAACGTATGATACTCGAAATTAAATTAGCCAATATATAAACTAAACAAAATAAAACATAAAAGGGAAAAAAAATATAACAAACTTAGCAAAGTAGTAGAAAAACCCAACACTCCTCTCTCCCGTTTGTTGCTCCCATAACCCAAACTCCCAACATGCAAAGCGAGAGAGAGAGAGAGAGAGAGAGAGAGAGAGAATTTTTTTTTTGAATTTTATAACACCTTTATTAAATACAAAACTCTAAAAAAAACATTACAAAACACCACATTACATTATCCCATCAGAAAAAGCCAATACATCATTATCAACCCAACACAATAAATTTTCGACACTCCAAATATCCTCAAAATTTTCCACCTTCTTCATAGATAGATAAAAAGTAAAATTATGCCTTATTCTTACTTTTATGAGCCCTTTAAAAACCAATTCAACTACACAATTCGAGTCATAAAGGATCTTGTATTTTCTGCTAATATCCTTTCCTCTTTTGGTTGTACAAATATTTTAAAACCAAAAATAAACAACGGTCATTGTGAATGCTTAACACCTCCAATGATACAGTAGTTCATTTAGTATTCACTAATTAAGTTGAGACCATTGCAAAAGAAAAAATGTAACTCAGGTGTAACACTGGCTCCGGTTTATAAATCATTAAGTATAGTATTTTTATACCATGAATCAGAGATGAATGTTTTAAACTCTGATGTCCATTGCAATGAAGCTCTAGGCAATTCCACTGGAATATTAAGAGATAGGAACACCAATTATGAAGCCATTCCACAATCACTAGATTAGTGCGTATTTGTTAACTGCATCATTTAATTTTTTTCACTAATCATTTCACGTAGAAAGAATTGTAGGCCTGCAAGTCTCTAGAGATTTTTCATGAAGGATGAGGAGAGTTATTATATAGAATTCAGTACGGCTTTTGTGTAGAGCCAGAACAAGTCAACGACTTAAGCTAAATAAGGTTACCAGAGGAACATTATTCTTAACACAAGTTGCTTTTATTTTAAGAGCTAGTTTACAGATTTGTTGAGGAATCCTTTACACTTTATCCCACTGATGTCCCACAAAAGTAATTCTTAGCGTTTCTTCAAACAGACGCCTTAAGCCAGGCAATATGACATATCTCCTTAATTATTCTGTCATTTTGAAATTTGAGACTTGCATTATTTTAACATACAAGCTCAACTATCATCCAGATGCCGCATCTAGTGCTCCCCTACGAACAATTACAAAACTGTGGATAAACCCCTGTGCTCCGATGTGCAAATATCAATGCTCTTCACACTGATCTAGCACAGCAATTGGTTTGTAAATCTGCATACAGACGCTTACATAGTCCCAAACTTTTGGAATCATGTTGTCGAAGCAGCTTAGTAGGAGGAGGTACGTACGTAAGACTTAACCAGGGAAACTAATAAATCCTAAAAAGAACTTAACTTGGAGCAGCTTATAGCCTCATTCAGACCGGAATAATCATGAGTTAGGACTTATCTCCACCTTTCATTGTTCGCTATTTACATTTCCAGTCGGATTTGTGTCATCCCAAATGTTACGGTATACTGACGCCTCCCGTTGAGAACTTTCTTAAGCAGGTTCCTCGAGATAAAAGTACTACAGTGATTGGGATACCTGTGTAATTAACTCCTAAACCCATTCTTTAGGTCTTTGAACGGACCAATTCACACCACTTGTCCTAATGCATCGGTAGTTAAATTTATAGAGCCATTTTTCTGTTGTCTACGGTCCATTACAATATATAATCAATTTACAATCCCGAACTTTCTTCACCACGTTCAACCGTTAGTCCTAGTTGTTCCTTAATCACTATAGAATAATTTCAGTGGATTAATTGGACACTGGAAGATCCCACATCTAGTTGAAACAATACTTGTAAACTCTTTCTGTCCTTCACCCTGTCACTCCGCCGTGAATCAATTCATCACTTTCAGTTTCCCGAGTCCATTTCTTCTATTTTTCTTCACTTTCCGATTTCTAACTGTACTCCCAGTCACTATCTCCACCTTCAGCGCCCAAATTTTCCATCCTCAAATGGCCGTTTGATCGATACCGGATTATACTCCACTTCCTACCATGCCACACTCCAAGTCACAGATCAGCTGGTCTCCCTGCCCGCAATTCCGAGGTATCAGAAGGGTATCGTGCCGTGCAAGTTCCTCAAGGAAAGCCCGTACAAAGATGAAAAGTTTTTTTTAGTTTACTCAGTTGAAGAATATCTATCAATCTACTACTACCCTACTTATTACTACTAATAATAATAAGAATAAATATTAATACATCTTTATTTTAAAAGGAATTATCACATTTGTGTTTTTAGTATTGCGAACTCTATGTTGTGACACTGTGCCACAAAAAATAAGAAGTTTTTCATTTGATTAGGATAAATTAAAGAGTTTTATGCCTTAATCTGATTACCAAGAAAAATAAGAAGAACATTTTATATGGCCTTATTATTGGTTGTAAAAAGAACCATATACAAAAAAAAAAACAAAAAAGAAGAAAAAGGTTTAAAATTCAAGGCCGGTGGCCTCTTAATTTCTTTTTATAAGATACACCATTTTGTAAATTGATGTTTACTGTTATTTATTTATTTTATTTTTTTTTTAAATATCAATATAGCATTTGTATTAAAAATATATACACTGAATATAATAAAAAAAAAAAAATGAGAATCGAATCGAATCGATGAGCTTGTAAAATCAAAACTCGAATCGAAGATTGAGACATATCTGAATCGATACCCAGACCCTTTTGCATATAGGATGGGGAAGGAGTATTTTAAAATAGAAAAAAAATGCACATATTGTATTCAACTTTGTTCTAATCTATTCTAAATCTATAGAAAAAAAAAATGGATGAATGAATAAATAATTCAGTTTCCCCTATCACTGGGATGTGTTTACTGAGAGAGAGTCAGAGGCGAGCTGGAGGAGAAGGAACCACGAGGTGGCTGGATCTGGCAATGCTCTGAAAGAAAGACAGGGGAGAAGCTACAGCGAGAGCGCAGCTGGTATCACACGTAAACATGAGCAAGATCTCCATACCTCCATGTCTCCACTTCTACTAAAGCATTGTGTGTCTTTCTTGAGTTGGGCGACAACTGGATGTGGCCATTAAGATAGCATAAACTGGAGATGGAGAAAGAACGTGGAGTATATTTACAGGAAGACTCTGGAGAGAGGGAGAGCCGAAAGAAAGAGCTAAGAGAGAAAAGGACCAGCAGGTGAGTCATTGAGCGTGACCACAGATGACTTTGTTAATGGACAACTGAACTGACGAGAGGTCCTCGTTGCTCACTGGACAGATGTAGTTCTTGACGGACTGAGGCTGTGGAAATGCTGATGACCCGTAACAGCTTCAGGCTAAGAAGGACGCAGTTTCGGGCAGGAGAATTCCGGCCCACATGGAGCAGCATGGATTTAATGACGGGCAGATGTTGCCCGGTGTTCGCGCGCCGGAAAACTCCTTGCTGTCTGCGTGTATTAGGGCTCTGTCAAAAAACAAAAAAAAAAAAAATCGAAATTTCGACTATTCGTCAAATTTAAAATAAAAAACAACATTTCGAATCCAAAACCGTTGCATTTGACTTTTAGTGGTGTGCATTACAGTAGGGCGGCTGCTTTAAGTAGGCTGCTGTATACTTCACATTCCGAGATTTCTGTTCTGTCTTGCACCCAGCAACATCCGGGTGTCCGCACAGCTTTCGGTGGAGGTCGAGATAGAGTAACAGTTCGGTTTCGTTATTTGTCTGGAGGTCGAGCTCGACACACAGTACCACTTCGGTCTCATCATTCAAAAATGACTATGCAGACGTTGTGCATGGATGCGGATGGCCTAAGTATATTTTGGCCTTTATCAGTGCGTGCATGAGATGCGATGATGTAAGTAATAATCATTGCTTATAATTTTTTCTGTTAGCCTATTCAGTTGAATCCACTAGATGCAGCCCAGAGAACCATCAATGTGGAAAAAGATCTTGTTTACATCAAACCTGAAACCAAGCAGTTCACACAGAACGCCATATTTCGCTGCATTTTCTAGAGGGGACATCTATTACGTTGCACTTGCACTCGCCATCTTTGCACAAGAGAGCCGCATGTTTAAAAAGCCAAGTACAATTAATGTAAGTTCAACTTTTTAAAAACACATCTCAAGACTTTATGGTGGGTTTTCTCCCATCCCACTTCCTCATGTTTTTAAATTCAAAATGTACTCTGTGTGATTGGCTTTCCGTGCTTTTTAAACTTGCAATAAAGCAGTTAGAACTAAAACGTGGTAACCATGTATGAATGCCTTCATGAAATCCTTAATCTGTTTGTTAATTTGCTATAGGAGAAAGAAGTTCAGCACCTGCAAGAAGAGAGGTCTGTGATGGAGAAGCGTCCTACAGAGGCTGAGGTCAGACTCCAGGCCACCATACTACCCTATCAAGGAGCTTGAGCAGCAGGAAGAGGAGCACCACAAAGATGTTTGGAGAAACAGAAAGTTTGTAGGACAGTTGAGTTGATTTGCTGGATATGCAACCTCTCTCTCTCTGTCTTCCAAGCTTCAGCTCTCCAGCAGACACGTGGGCAACGCTGCTGAAGGTGTCGGATCAGATATCCAGCAAACAGCTTATCCTTGTCCTATAGATGCTGGAGCCTATCCCAGCATTTTGGACCACTTTGGACATGGCCAAGGTAAAACAAACGGCCAGGTCCACCCCAGGGCTCTTACTTAAAGCATTTACATTATCAAACAGTTTTCATTTCCTACAGTTATTATTTTGCGGGAAAAGTGTATTTATGTATATGCGCAGCAGGTAGGGTATGTTTAGCTGATATTTTTTTTGTTAATGGTATTAATGCATATTAGTATTTATTAGAGGAACAGATTTTGTTAAAGGTGCACTTTGTATACGAATAAGAATGCCAATTCTAATAATAATGAATTTATCTGCAATATAAATGTGCTTGCTGCTTATATATAATTTTTTGATCATTTTTTAGTAGTTTTTTGTTTTGTTTCTTCTTAATTTAAACGTTAACAAAATATAATGGAAATTTACTATTATACTTTTGTTTTTAAAAATATAACAAGCACTTTATGGAAATTATACTAATCTTTTAACATAAGATTTTTTCTTATAGGAAATTAAAACCCATAATACTAATAATAATTACCTCCCCCCCCCCCCCCCATAAGTAGAATGCAGGATACGATGTCACGTTCCACACTTTACCCGTGAATCGACTGCCTCAGTTAAAAAAAAGTAATATAAAAAGTGGACCAGTTCCAAACAAATAATTAGAATATAATCAAATCCAATTGCATATGTGTGAAGTTCCCTACATAGTTGAACGCATCTGACAAAGACTATGGGTAGCAATGAAGGAAAGTATATAGAATGAAAAGCATTTCCATGTCATTTTTTGAGACTTAAAATGATCTATTCTTGCCTACTGGAGAAAGGAACTGAGTACTGTCCAAATAAAAACAATAATCAATGGTCTTTGAGATGGCGACCAACAGTATTCTAAATGAAATAATGCCTAGGCGTATTTACTTCAATAAAACAACAGTTTAAATGTAGCAAATGATTCTGAAATTATAATCATTATTAAACAATTAAAGCTAAATGCAGTAAGTTAAATATAGCCATTTTCTTTAGTAAAATCCAAAACACAACCTTTGTTTAAAAATATACTCTTTCACACACACTGGACTCGCTGTTCAATATCTCCTTTTTTCCCATAAAAAAGTGCGTTTTTTGTCAAAAAAAGCTGTTTTTCCATAATACTATGCTGAAAATTTCCGAATGATGTCTATTTGACGAATCATGAATTTTCCAAGTCACCGTATTTTTCCAAAGACTTTTTTTCATAATAAAAGACCCTTTTTCACAAAGACTGTGATGATCACTTTTCAACGCGTAAATCCTCCAAATTTGTAATTTGTATTTTTTTTGTTTTCTTATTAGTATGTAAATTTTATAACACAAGTGCTGTGGTATTATCTTACCTTTGCATCAGCATTACACAAAAAGTGTCTAATAACAGCGTCCTATTGGAGTGCAGGTTAAATTTGACAATTGTTCTCTCTACTTGAGGTGCCGTTAGAAATATATCTATATTTTTTTCCTTTTTTTTGCAAAGTAATGAAAACACACTACCATGAATTTTTTTCATTTTGCTAATTTTGAGCAATTGGGAAA